>NC_057863.1:636331770-636530792 GCF_019393635.1 Dromiciops gliroides
ATTAAAAAGGTCTTTGGAACTTTGGAAAATTCTAATTGGTCAACAAAGAATGTGTTTTATCTATTGTAAAGTCAGCCCTCAATTATCTGCAGAAATGGGGTGACAAAGAACAAAGGGCTTGTAATTTACCAATGTACATCTTTGTATATCTGAAAGTGCTATAAAAATGATAGTTATCTTCATCATCATCACCTTCATTCTCAACATCATCATCATTTCTGGTGTCACCCATTGGTAAATAATGGCAGATTAAGGATTCAAACTCAGGTCTTCCATTATATGGTGGGAAGAGCTGGCTCTGAGGTGAGAGGGCTTGCCTTCTGCCCCCAGATCTGTGCCACCTATGAGCCATTGGGTGGATTACACCACCTTTCTGGGCCTCAGTTTCTGTCTTTGAGAAAGGAAAGAGTTTAATTAGACCTTTGGGGTCCCTTCCAGCTTTGTCCCTTCCAGCTTTTGATCCTACAGCCCCAAGTCTGCCACCATCCACCACATGATGCCTCCCCATTTCCATTGGCATAAGAACAGTGGTTAGGGAAAGGATACAAAATCCCAACTATTCTGTCTTTATGTATGCATCTGTGATAGAAAGAGATAGAGAAATAATTAAACTAATGTCTTTGGTGACAAAAAAAATTCCTATTGATACTCTTATCTGTTATGAATTCCAACATCAGTCTTCTTTCTGGATCCATTTCTGTGGGCCATTGAGAACTGAGTAAAATATATGCTATGTCAATCAATTAAAACTTTCCAAATTGGAGCATGTGGGGGAGGGTAGGAGATTAGGAGAAGGTAGTTGAGAAAGAGTGTGATGTATTGGATAGAGTCAGCTTGAGAGCAGAAAGACCTGGATTCAAGTCCTGCTTGTGACTTCTTCCGTTCAGTGGCCATGACGTCATTTAATATCTCCATACTGGTAGGCAGTTCTCAGAGGAGATGCCCAAACTGCTTCAGCAGAGGGACTTTCTACCCACTAGTTTCCCACCCCAAAGGAACAATAAGACAGGCTTTTAAAAGATAAGATCTTGGGGAAGCTAGATGGCATAGTGGTTAAAGCACTGGCGCTGGATTCAGGAGTACCTGAGTTCAAATCCGGCCTCAGACACTTAACACTTACTAGCTGTGTGACCCTGGGCAAGTCACTTAACCCCCATTGCCCCACAAAAAAAAAAAAAGATAAGATCTTTATGGCTGTGAAGTAAGCTTTAGGAAGCAAACAGCAGTATCATGCTTCAAAATAACACAAGCATATCTGGCTTCAGATCCTGCCTTTGACATTCACTGCCTGTGTGATCGTGGGCAAATTGCTTAACCTCTGGACTTGGTTTATCCCTGCCTAAAATGAGGTAGTTGGACTAGAGCAGGGGTTCCTAATCTGGAGCCTGAAAAGGGGGTGAGAGAGAGAGAGAAAGAGAGACAGAGATAGAGAAAGAGCCAATGTGTAGATATAGAAATAGATGTGTATAGATGGATAGATACATATGTGTATGTGTATATATGTATCTGTATATGTATATATACAGAGATAGAGAAGAGGTGTAGATAGATGATAGATGATAGGTAGATATAGATATATATGAAGAGAGATGGATATATATGAGTAGATAGATGTGTAGATGGATATATGTATAGATAGATAGATATAGGTAAATAGATAGACAGATGGATAAATTTCATTTCCATGTAACTGATTTTACTTGTAATCTCATGGATGTTATTTCTGCATTCAAAAACATGAGTCTGAAGAGGAATCCATAGGATTCATCAGTTGTCCAGGACACAAGAAAGGTTGAGAACCTCTGGATTAAGTGATTTCTAAGGACCCTTTCTTCTCTAAAGATATATGATGTGATGTGACATGTGGTGTGACATGATGTGATATGATGTGATATGACACGATATGACGTTCTGGGGCATGAAGCGATGTGACGTGACATGACATTTCAGGGCAGAACAGGACTGGAACCCTGCTTCAGGACCATATGGCTTTGTATTTGGGCTGCCAGCCAGTCAGCCTCCCTTTTCTGGCAGAAACAGATATGTTTATCAGCAGAAAGCCAATCTGTGTCCTGGTAATTGAAAGTGGCTTCCAACCTGATGGTTTCCTAGATAAAAGCAGGCCCTCCATGCAGCTTGCTTGTGTTTCCTGATTCAGTTAGAGGTTGAAGTTTTATGAAAGAGAAGGGGGAAAACAATAATACCAGGTGGTGTTAAAAATAGACCATTTAGGGGCAGCAGTAGATAAAATACCAGCCCTGGATTCAGGAGGATCTGAGTTCAAATCTGGCCTCAGACACTTGACACTGACTAGCTGTGTGACCCTGGGCAAGTCACTTAACCCCCATTGCCCCGCAAAAAAAAAATAGACTATTTAGAACCCTGATAATTTCTGTGTTTGGTAGGGTTTTCTCTCCCCTCTCTGCTTTTATCCCCAATGTTTTTGGAAAGTCTTGGTTTTCCTTTCATGGGTTAAGACCAGGAATGTGTAAAGCACTTCAAAAATCCCAAAGCACTATATAAACACTAATTATTGTCATTATTCTTCCTATTGTTATTGTTAGGCAAAGTAGACTGGGTCTTCACTACAGATACTTTTTTTTTCCTTTCAGGGCAATGGGGGTTAAGTGACTTGCCCAGGGTCACACAGCTAGTCAGTGTCAAGTGTCTGAGGCCGGATTTGAACTCAGGTCCTCCTGAATCCAGGGCTGGTGCTTTATCCACTGGGCTACCTAGCGGCCCCCAGGGCAGATACTTAATGCAAGCCTACTGGTTAGCTAGATGATACAATGTTACAGAGGCTGGACTTGGACTCAGGAAACATCTTCCTGAGTTCAAATCTGGTCTCAGACACTTACTAACTGTGGGATTCTGGGCAAATCACTTCACCCTATTTGCCTCAGTTTCCTCATCTGTAAAATGAGCTAAAGAAGGAAATAGCAAAACACTTCAATATCTCTGCCAAGAAAACCCTGAATGGGACCACAAGGAGTCAGACATGACTGAAAAACAGTAATATAACTGATACCCACCAGATCAACTAGATCCCCACAGCCTCATATGAGACAGGGATCACTTTTTATGCTTCTCCCTTCTTTCCCATAGGGCAGGAGTCCATCCTGTACAGGCTCGTTATTTAAAGTTAATCTTGTCAGGGATGATCACTAGTGAGGCATATCATAGAATGGATGTTTTATTCAGAGACAGATTATTAGCCAAGGCCATGTAGTTCTTCCTGACAAAATAGGGAACACAATATTTAAGAAGGAATAAATGAACATTGGCTGGTTCTGAAATAGAGACATGTATGGCCTAGAAGGAAGACAACAGTCTTGGCCCCTGAAGCCCTGAATGTCAATCTCTGTGATTGCCTCCAACTGACCCAGTCTGCATCTTATTTATACATAGGATAGTCCATCCCATCAGACTGTGAACTCTTTGAAGGCAGGAATTGCCTTTTTATTTACCCCTAGTGCTTAGCACAGTTTCTGACACATAGTAAGTGTTTAATAAATGCTTGTTGACTTGATTTTAAATCCTTGTTCTCCGTGTGACCTTGGACAAATCTGTGTATTTCTCTATGCTTTTATTTTGTTACCTGTACAGTGAAGATAACAGTGATCACACCTCCAGACTTGTAATGCTGTTGAGCAAAAGGACATTTGGTGAATCTCCAAGTACGCTGCCAAGTGTGATGTGGTGGCCAAGCAAATCCCCTCTGGGTCCAGAATGAGGGAGGAAAGGAGTGGTGCTGCTATGGTCTGGGCAAGGCAGACCATGGCTAAAGGTCCATGTGGGAGGGATGCTCAGAAGCTGGAGAGGATGCAGGGCAGGGCAGCCTGAATGGCGAATGTCAAGTACTGTGGGAACTGATGGAAGGGACAGGTGATGTTTGTCCTGGAGAGGAGTTTGGGGAGGAAGTGCTAGCTATCTTCAACCGTTGGAAAGGCTTTCCTGGGAAAGAAGAATTAGTCCAGTTCTGCTTGGCCCCAAAAGGCAGAACCAGAAGCAGTGGGTGGAAGGTACAAAGAGGCAAAGTCAAGGCAAAACTGCCTGACCATGAGAATCTATCTAAGCACCTACTATGTGCCAGCCACTATGCCTGATGCTTGGAATGCAAAAGGAGAGAAACAGAGAGAGAGGGAGAGAGAGGAAGGGAGGAAGGAAGGAAGGGAGAAAATGAAAGAAAGAAAGAAAAAAAGAAAGAAAGAAAGAAAGAAAGAAAGAAAGAAAGAAAGAAAGAAAGAAAGAAAGAAAGAAAGAAAGAAAGAAAGAGAAGGAAAGAAAGAAGGAAAGAAGGAAAGGAAAGGAAAGGAAAGGAAAGGAAAGGAAGGAAAGGAAAAGGAAAGGAAAGGAAAGGAAAGGAAAGGAAAGGAAAGGAAAGGAAAGGAAAGGAAAGGAAAGGAAAGGAAAGGAAAGGAAAGGAAAGGAAAGGAAAGGAAAAGAAACTAAGAAATGAAAGAAGGAAGAAGGAAAAGAATGGAAAGAAAAGGAAAGGAAAAGGCCCTGCCCTCAAGGAGTTCACAGCCAAATCAGGGTGACAACATGAAAATAACTACATACAAACAAGACATAGAGAAGATAAGTTGGGGGTAGTCTCAGAAGGAAGGTACTAAAATTAAGGATGTATCTAAAATTTAGGTCCTGAAGGCAAAAGGGAAAGGGATATCAGAGGATGAGATGATAGTGTTATGGCAGCAATGAATATGACCTTGGACAGACATTGGGAGATGGTGGAGGACAGAAGGGCCTGGTGTCCTGTAGTCCATGGGGTCATTGAAGAGTCAGACAGGACCAAATGCCTGAACACAACAACAACAAATGGGAGGTTTTGAGCTCCCCATTGCTGGAGGTCTTTGAGAAGAGCTTGGAGGACCTTTTCTTGGGGATGCTGTTGAGGGCATTCTTATCCAGGTGTAGGCTGGGCTAGTTGGTCTATGAAATTATATTATATCAATAATATTGTGTAAAATAAAATAACAGAAATAATATCATTTGTTGTTGTTCAGTCATTTGTCAGTTGTGTCCAACGCTTTATGACCCCAGTTGGGGTTTTCTTGGCAAAGAAGCTAAAATGGTTTTCCATTTCCTTTTCCATTTCATTTTATATATTGAGGAAAATGAGGCAAACAGGATTAAGTGACTTGCCCAGGGTCATACAAATAGGAAATGTCTGAGGCCATATTTGAACTCAGGAAGATGAGTCTTTCTGATTCCAGATCTAGTGCTCTCTTCACTGTGCCACCTAGCTTCCCCAGAAATAATATAATTAGATATTATTATTAATAGATAGCATTTATATAGGTTTGCAAAGGGATTTACATATATTATATATGTATAATATATATCGTACACACGTAAACATATATATCCAATGTGTATACGTATGGACACACATATACATACATACACACATTGGATCCTCACAATAAGCCTTTGAGGTAGATCTTATTTTTCCCATTTTTACATATGAGGAAACTGGAATCTCAGAAACATTGAATGACTTACCCAGGGTCATGTAAATCTGAAGCAGAATTTGGACTTAGGTCTTCCTGACTCCAAGTCTAGTACTCCATCCACAGTGCCACCTAACTGCCTCATATACATGTCAAGTCAAGTCAACAAGCATTAATTAAGTGCTGTCTGTGTGCCAGGCATTGTGTCCACATGAAAAATCCAATGACAAACAGAAGTGCTGTCAGTGTTCCACAATTTTCTGGGAAGGAAAGTTTGGGGCCAAGCCTGAACTGCCCCACCCTGTGACTCACCCCTCACTATTGATTGTCATTGCAGGAGGCTGTGGACAACATCATTTCAGCCCTTACCCTGGACACGGCAGGGGTGGTCCCTGAGATCCTGTCGCTGAAACAAGAAGCCCAGGCCTTCATCACTCAAGGCCTCTACTCCCACTGCAGATCTGAGCTGAGCCAGCTGGCTTCAGATAGGGGCCTTCCTAGGGAAGAATCTTCCAAGAAATTGTTGACCATTGGGGAGGCACTCATTAAAATAGATGCCACAAGATCCAGCTGGCACATCCTCCTTGCAGATGTTTTGATTTTGACAGGTAAGATTGATGCTTTCTAGGGAATGTGTTATCAGTGGGAGTAGCATTGGATGGATAAGCATATATTAAGCACTTACTGTGTGCCAAGCACCATGCTAAGTGCTGAGGATACATATGGACAAACCAGAGACTCCCTGCTCTCAAGAGATCACATTCTCATTGGGGGCTACATCCTACAGAGGAGAAGTCAGCTACAGGGTGAAGAGATAGGCCCAGGGATTATTATGGCAGCTAAAGTCCCAGCTAAAATCCTACTTTCTTCTTTCCTACCTCTTAATTCCAGTGCCTTCTTCCTGTTAATTATTTCCTGTTTATCCTGGATGTAGCTTATTTCTATATATTTGGTTGCATGTTGTCTCCTTCATTAGATTGGAAGCTTCTTCAGGGAAGGGACTGTTTTTTTTTTTCCTTTCTTTGTATCTTTGTATCCCTAGCACTTAGTCTTCTTCTTCTTCTTCTTCTTCTTCTTCTTCTTCTTCTTCTTCTTCTTCTTCTTCTTCTTCTTCTTCTTCTTCTTCTTCTTCTTCGCAACGAGGGTTAAGTGACATGCCCAGGGTCACAGCTAGTAAGTGTCAAGTGTCCGAGGCCAGAATTGAACTCAGGTTTTCCTGAATCCAGGGCCAGGGCTTTATCCACTGCACCACCTAGCTGCCTCCCATATACCTGGCACTAAGTAGGCCCTTAATAAATCTTTATTGGCTAAATGATCAATGGCAAAGTCCAGCAGAGCTGATGGCAATGGGTGTGAGCAGAAATGTCCACCTTCAAAGCTAAGGGCCTTTGGAAAGGGAAGATCCTGGGATCAAAGTAGGAGACATTTCCCTTTGATGAAACTTGAAAGATGAAACTAGAACTAACAAAGTAGAAAGGAATGACCCCTGGATAGAGGAACAGAAGTTCTGGGACCTCGTTCTGGCTCTACTTGAAGACCTTCAAGGAGGGAGAGCTCACCACCTCTCAAGGCATCACCATCCCTCTTCTGGATGGCTCTCATTGTTAGGAAGTTTGTCCTGACCCTCTAGCCCAACACTGCATCTCTATACCATTATTCCAGGTCCTGGTCTTTGGGGGACAAGCAGAATAAGACTAATCCTTCTTCTGTGTGACAATCAGTTAACTTGAAAATAACTAGCATGTCTCCCCCAAGTCTTCTCTTCCTAATTCAAGTCCCTCAGTCTATCTTCTATGCTGATTTTCAGGGAACATAGTGGATGTTGAAATTGCCCTGTGTTGAATTCAGCAGATCTCAAAGAAGCCCAAAGAATTATTTTGTTATTTTTGTTGCTGCTGTTTCCCTGTTGAATGTCACACATATAAAATAGGAAAAGTTATAGCTATTCCATGCAGGGTTGTTTCGAGACTCAAATGAAATCATGAATAATCAAAGCAAATTACACTGTCTACTAGAAGGAAAAGAGGAAAAAAATATGTCCCTGCCCTCAGGGAGTCACAGTCTAGCAGGGGAGATAAGACAATTACTCAAAGGGTAACCAGAAAAAACCAGGAGTGATAAGTACATAAGAAAAGTAAGAAATAGAATATTAGTGAGGGCTTGAGGGTAAAGGAATAATCATTTTGAGACTGTTTTACAATATATACACTAAAGAAAGAAGAGAGGGTGAGGCTGGTGACTTTGCATAGCCCTGCCTCACTTAAATCCAATTCACTGCAAGCTAAGACATCACCTCCCTGATGTCATGGTGTTCTTTAGGAATGAAGGACAGACAACAATAATAAAGTAAAAATTCAAGTCAGTCAGTTTATGTTGTAGGGAGGAAATCCCTTGAATGGAGTTGAGACCTGTCAAAGACTTAACTAGCTACCTAACCTTAGTCTGGTTGCCAACCTCTCTGATCCTCAGTTTCATCATCTATAACATAGCAACAATTATGCTCTGTTGTTTGTCCTTTGTTCATGAAGAGAACCATGATTTTGGGGTGACTTGCACTGAATTGGATTTAAATGAGGTAGGGCTGTGCAAAGTCACCAGCCTCACTCTCTCCTCCAGAGCCATCTGGGTCCAGTGGCAAGATATACATCAGGATAACTGGAGATGACCCTGGATGTTTAAGGTACTTGGAAGTTAAGTGACTCGCCTAGGGTCATACAGTTAATAAATATGTAAAGTAAAATTTGAATTCAGATCCTCCAACTTCAGGGCCAGTGTTCTATCCACTGTGCTGCCTGGGTGTCCCTCAATAGTTATATAATTCTTATCTCAAGGACTTGTTTTGAGGATCAGATGAGATCAAGCATGATTGAATGGGATATCACACATGTGGTCAAATGAGATAACATAAAGAACTTTGCAAATCTTAAAGCACCATAAAAATGATAACTAGCATGTAAAATGTTGCAGCATGTTAATTGTTACTGTTATATGATGAAAACACAGATTTGGAGTAGAAGAGACCTGAGAAGCTGCCTGACCCAACTCCCCATCAATTCTACTGGTGAAGAAACTGAAGCCATAGAGATTAATTGATTTTCTAAAAGGTCACCTAGCAGCAGTATGAGGATTTGAATCCAGGACTTCAGACTCCAAATTTACAGTTCATTTTCTTTTTCCTGAGTTCCCTGTGTGGAATGGTAGTCTTTCTTACCTTTGTTTCTACATTCCTCAAACAGGTTGCTATGAGAAGGCTCTTGAACAACTACAGGAAGTCCTTGGCCGCAATCCTGGGTCTGAGCCTGCCCAGGCCCGTCTGGGATTCCTCCAGTTGAAGAAGAGAAATACTGTAGCTGCCATTCACAACTTGCAGCCCCTGGCTGGGAAAGACCCCGAGGATCTAGGGTTCCTCTTGCATCTGTTGGACACTAGGCAGCGGCACAGCCTGTCTCAGGTACAGTAGAGGGTGGTGCCATCTTGCTTAGGATCTCCCAAGAGGAAAGGGAAGAGGAGGCAGCTAGGTGGCACAGTGGATAAAGCTCTAGCCCTGGAGTCAGGAGGACCTGAGTTCCAAATATGGCCTCAGACACTTGACACTTACTAGCTGTGTGACCCTGGGCAAGTCACTTAACCCCCATTGCCCCTCAAAAAACAAACAATTTAAAAAAACTAAATGAAATACCCTTTCTAATAGGCCACCGAGTAGGAAGGAAGCAGTGAAAAGAGCACTGGCTCTGGTGGTTGGAGATCTGGGTTCAAATTTCACCTCTGTTGCATGCTACCTATGTGACCTTAAGCAAATCACTTTAGCCTTTATGGGCCTCAGTTTCTCTATCTGTAAAATGTAATGGGATGATCTCTGAGACCTACCTCTAATTCTGTGATCTTACTTTATGTTGAAAAGGACCTCAGAAGTCATCCAGACAACCCCCCTCCCTTTACAAATGAGAAAACTGAGACCCAGAGAAGGGAAGTAACTGGACCAAGGATACAGAGGAAGGATTCTAACCCAGATCCCCTGACTCCAAAGTCAACACCCATTTCTCTGTACCCTCCCACTGCCTCTTCTGTTTTTCTAAAGGGTGACCCCTTGTAGCAAAATCTATGATCTCGCACAATTACATTTTATTGCATTGAATTCAACAGATCTCAAAGAGGTCCAAAGAAACCAAGGGATTTTTTTTTCTCTGACTACCATAGCTATAAAATGGGGGTGATTTATAGCTGTCCTGCACAGGGCTATTGTGACACTCAAATGACATTATGTATAATGAAAGCACTTTACAATCTGTGCTAGATGCAAAAAAAAAAAGAAAAAGAAAAAGAAAAAGAAAAAGAAAAAAGATGACCCTGTCCTCAGCAAGCTCACTCTCTAACGGGGGAAACAAGAAAAATACTCAAAGGACTATTGGACAATAACAGGAATTCGGGGTCCTGCTGTCTGTGTATGTCTTTGTAGGAGAGGTGAGCAGATGGGGGCTGGCTTCCCCTATTCCCACCTCCCCTCTACTCCCTACCCAGACAGCCATGGCTGGCTGGGCTCTAAAAACCCCATCTATGCTCTGTCAACCCTTTGGAAAGATGCTCCTGTACTTCATCAACCCCTATTAAGCCCATGGAGGCTGCCTGATTATCTGAGTACATCTCTGAGGCAAGCAGAGGCATGCAATTTGCAGTTATGGGTTTAGCTGATGGGGAAAAGACAGCTTGGTAAACAAGAATTAATTTATCGGCTTGTAAAAGTTTCTTGCTTACCTTGTCTGAGAGAAGGTTCTGTACCCATGCAGGGGGGTTGGGGGTGTGTATGAGACACCCTGTACCAGGAAGAAGCCAGTGGAATCTCATTTGACTGTCTGGCACTCACTGAACCATGGATTATGTCTTCTCCTCCCCCAGGGAAGGGGCTTGAAATTGGTCCCAGAGGAGGTTGAAAGATAAGGACTGGGAATGGAGGTCAAGTGCTGGTTCAATTCAATGAAGCCAGCATTTTCTAGAGTCAGAGGATTGGGTGGGGTTCAAATCCAGCCACTGACATTTACTATCTCTGTGACCTTGGGCAAGTCAAAGTCCCTGAGCCTCAGTTTCTTTATCTGTAAAATGAGGAGTTTGAACTATGTGGTCTCTGTGTTCCCTTCCAACTATAGATCTATAGTCCCATTATGCTCCTACTATGTGCCAAGCACTGTTAGGGAATGGGAATAAAATGCCAAAAATGAGATAAGCCCTGCCCGCAAGGAGCTAAAATTCTACTGGAAGGAGGGAAGGGGATACAAAATACCCATGAATACATAAATACAAAGCTTATACAAAGTGAGTTCAACAAGGAGTTCTAACTTTGAGGAGGGAGGGGAATCAAACATTTAGTAAGTGCCGACTGTGTACCTGACATTCTGGTAGGCATATGGAGGATAAACATATGAAATAATCCCTGCCCTCAATAAGTTTATACTCTATAGGATGAAACAGCATATATACATATGTTTGTTTGTTTTTTTGTTTATACATATGAATAGATATAAAATATATACAAAGTAGCCACAAGGTAATGGGGGCATGTTAGGTATTAGCAAGTGAGGGAATCAGAGAAGGCTTCATGTACAAAGTTGTACTTGACTTTTGCCTAGAAGGAAGCTAGGGATTCCATTGAGCACAGGTGGAGAGGGAAGGTATTCCAGATACAGGGGCCATCTTACACAGAAAGAGGAGATAGAGGGTCATTTACAAGGGCCAGTTACTCTGCCAGTTAAAAGGAACAGATAGGACCTGAAGAAGCATACTATGAAATGAGTGGAAAGGCAAATGGGAGGCAGCAGGAAGTTTCAAATGACAGCCTGAGGATTTTTGTATTTTAGATTAGAGGTGATAGGGAGCCATTGAAGATTTTCTGAATCAGGGAGAGGGACATGGTCAGATCTTGGTTTTACAAATGTTACTTGGGTGGCAGAGCAGAGAATGGATTGAAGAGGGGTGAGACTGGAGACAAGAGAGGTCAGCAGGGCAGTTGTCTGCTGAGGCAGCTAGGTGGCACAAGACATAGAGTCAGGAGTACCTGACTTCAAACCTAGCCTAATACATCTGTGACTCTGGGCAAGTAATTTAATTGCTGTTTGCTTCAATTTTCTCAACTGTAAAACAGGGTTAACAATGGTATCTACTTCCCAGGGTTGTTGTGATGATCAAGCATCAAATGAGAAAGTATTTGTAAAATACTCAGCACATATTTATTCCCTTCTCCCTCCCCTGTTGCAGTAGTCCAGCCTATGGATTTAGAATTGGGCAAGCCAACCAACCTCATTAAGTGGGACCAGTGTCATAGGTAAAAATCACTTTGGGTTCTTTGATGATGTTTCTAAAGTTATCACTTCCCTTTGTTAATAGGCTTCAAAAGGCATTATTAACAAGTGAAAAAATCCCCAAGGAAAATATATTCTAATGGGGGGGGGACAAGCATGTATATACAATGTATATATGCCTGTACATGTACACACGTGTATTGTTATATGCATGTTTTCATGTATGTGCACATGAGTTCAAATCCAGCCTCAGACACTTCCTAGCTGTGTGACCCTAGGTAAGTCACTCTACCCAGTCAGCTTCAGTTTCCTCCTCTGTAAAATGATCTAGAGAGAAAGAAATAGCAAACCACTAGTGTCTCTCTGCTAAGAAAACCAAACCCCAAATGGGGTCACAGAGAGTAGGACACAATTGAAAAATGACTGAACACCAACACATACGTTATATGTACATATATATTGTTATATGTACGTCTTATGTGTATTTATATTTGTATGTATACATATGCATATATGTGTATATACATATATGTGAATATATGTATATATTTGTATATTCTCTATATGTTCTTTCTTTCTTTTTTAAGAAAGTATTTTATTCTTTTTCAGTTACATATAATATAGTTTTCAACATTTGTTTTCACAGGATTTTTAGTTCCAAATTTTTTTCTCTCATCCTGTCTTCCCTCCCTCTTCCCCAAGACAGAAAAGAGTCTGATATAGGTTGTATATGTACAATCTCATTAAACATATTTCTACATTAGTCATCTTGTAAAAGAAGAATCAGAGCACAAAAAAAAACCCCTCAAAAAATAAAGAACAAAAACAGTCCAGAAATAGAAATAGTATGGTTCAATCTGCATTCATAATTTACAGTTCTTTTTTCTGGATGTTGAGAACATTTTCTATCATGAGTTCTTTGAAACTGTTTTGGATCATTGCACTGCTGAGAAGGGCCATGTCTATCCCCATTGTTCATCACACAATGTTGTTGTTACTGTGTACAATGTTCTCCTGGTTCTGCTCCTCTCAGTCAGCATCAGTTCATGTAAGTCCTTCCAGGTTTCTCTGAACTCCTTCTGCTCATTATTTCTTACAGTATAATAGTATTCCATTACAGTCATATACCACAGCTTGTTTAGCCATTTCCAAAATGATGGGCATTCCCTCGATTTCCAATTCTTTGCAACCACAAAGAGAGCTGCTATAAATATTTTTGTACATGTGGGTCATTTTCCCTTTTCTATGGTCTCTTTGGGATACAGACCTAGTAGTGGTACCACTGGGTCAAAGGGTATGAACGATAGCCCTTTGAGCATAGTTCCAAAACATATGTTCTTTCAAGAACAGAGTTGTGTTCTCCACCTTCTCCACCCTGCACCTCCCAGAGTGGAGTGGAGATTAGATCCAATGCCCAATGAACTCAACCTTCCCAAGATGTCTGACCTACCCCGAACCTTAGAACAAGGCCCCCTCTAATTGTTATCTCTGACTTACCCTAGGCAATTAAAGGTTTACCCAGGCTCTCATAATTTGACAAATGTCTTTATCCCAGGGCTTAGCACAGTTCATGGTAAATAGTAGGTGCTTAATAAATGCTTATTCACTGACTGTCCTATCCTAAACCTTGGAACACTCCTAAAAAGTGTTAGATTTAAAATGAGAGGACCTGGGTCTGATTACCTGTTCTTCTGCTTATTGCTTGCATCACCTCAGAGAGATATTTTACTTTTCTGGGTCTCGGCATTTCACTGGTAAAATAAAGGAGCCAATGAATCCTTCCAGGTAGAATGGAAGAGCCATGAGGGTGAGGCTGTTTTGCTTTTGTCTTTATATTCCCAGCATTGTTCCTGGAACAGAATAAGTGCTTAATAAATGCATATTGGCCATTGTGTGCCTGGCAGTGACCTAAGCACTGGGGGATACAAAAAGAGTCAAAAGTCAGCCCCTGCCCTCAAGAAGCTCACAATCCTATAACCTCTCCCATTCTTGGCATTCTAACTTGGTATCATTCCTAAACCAAGACAGATAGTGATAGAATTCAGTATCTAACCCCTTGAGAAACTTTGAAGGAGGCTGACTTTCTATCTTATTGACTGACATTTTAAGAAAAAAAATGTTTTTTGGATTAGCTGCATCAGACTCTGGCTTTATCTCTACTTTGTTTGGCAGCTTTGGAGAACAGGATGACAGTAAAAGCTGCCTCCCCACCTCTCCCCACCAACCTTCTCTAAGTCATCCCCTTTCTTTTGAGAGGCTTAGAAACTTGAGGATCCCTATCTGGCTTAAAAAGAGATAGAGGGTTGGGAGCATTTAAAATTAAATCTAAAGGCTTTGATGTGTCCTTCTGGGACAGAGAAAGCCCAAAGGAACTCAAGGACTCATTCAGATGGCCGTGGTCAAGGGTCTGCTGATAGGCAGCCCTCTCCTCCTCCCACCTTTGATGTCTGGGGCCATTTTTTAATTCAGGCCCTCCTGACTCCAGGCCTAGTGCTCTGTGCACCGTGGTGCCACCTGGTGCCCCCTTCTGAGATTACCATTTACCATACACACACACACACACACACATACACATACACACATATATGTATGTCTATATGTCTGTGTGTGTGTGTGTGTATCCCCAATAACAGAGTTTGTAAGTATCTGAGGCAGGATTTGAACATGGGAAAACCTACGTATGGAAAGGATCTTGAAACAAGAGCCTGAGGACCTGGGTTCAAAGGCATCACTGCCAGAAGGCAGATTTAGGTTCATGTAAGGAAAAGGTGCCTAACATTCAAAATATCATTCAAAAGTGGATCAAGCCACCTTAAGGAAGAAGTGAACTCTGCATTATTGGGGGCTCCAAGCAGAGGCAGGAGGGAATGTTGTAAAGGAGAGTTTTGTTCAAGCATGAGTCAGATACATTGACCTCAGTTCTCTTCCAACTCTGACATTCTGTGATTCTGTGCCTCTACCCATAAGCAAATTTCGGCTCCTTATTCAAACTTCTGACAGCTAGAACATTCCTTAGTGCACAGAGCACCAGGCCTGAAATTAAGAAGACTCATCTTCATGAATTCAAATCTGGCATCAGACATTTACTAGCTGTGTGACCCTGAACAAGTCACATAACCCTGCTTGCCTCAGTTTCCTCATCTGTAAAATGAGCTAGAGAGGGAAATGGCAAACCACTCCAGTTCCTTTGCCAAGAAAACCCCAAATGGGGTCACAAAGAGTCAGACAAGACTGAAAACAATTGAACAATAATAACATATGTTATATGGATATATATTGTTATATGTACATATTTTATGTGTATGTACACACATACAGACACACATATGCATAAATATGTATATATGTATTGTGTACATATAGATATAGATATAGACCGTAGATGTAGATGTAGATGTGGATATAGGTATAGGTATAGGTATAGGCATAGGTATAGGTACAAGTACAGGTATAGGTATAGATAATATAGATGTAGATATAGATATAGATAGTCAGAGAGGACTGAAAACAATTGAACAATAATAACATATGTTATATGCATATATGCATTGTTATATATACACATTTTGTGTGTATGTACATGTATACAGACACACATATACATACATATGTGTATATGTATGTGTGTACATATAGATATAGATATATGTTCCTTCAAGAACACCCCACCCTTCACCTTGAGGATTAGAGATTAGGTCCAATGTCCAATGAAATCAACCTGTCCAAGATGTCTGGCTTACCCTGAACTTTAGGGCAAGGTCCCCTCTAATTGTCTTTGGTAACAGGATACTTTGAACCCAGGTCTTCTCACTCTAGTTCTAGAAGTCTTCCGTTGTACAAGCTTCTCTGTGTTTCCCATGATGCCCTGACCTCAGGCAAGTCACTTTCCTTTCTGAGAATATTTTTCTTCATCTGTTAAGTGAGAGAGCTGGACTAGATAAAAGCCTCTTAAACTGTGGGGTTGTGACCCTATATGCGGCTGCATAACCAAATGTGGGGTTATGAAAGATTTGGCAACAGTATAAGGTTATGTACATCTATTTTATATACTTGGGATCATGTAAAAATTTCTCAGGTGAAAAAGGGTAATGACAGGAAAAAGTTTGAGAAGTCCTGGATTAGATGACCCCAAAGATCATTTCTAGTTCTCAATCTATGAATCTACAATTGGGATCTTTCTCAGCCTCAGTTATCCCAATAACAAGACTTTTCCTTCATCTTTATTATATATCTCAGTCCAGCCCAATTAAATGGCACCATAACATATTTTATATTTTTCATCTATTTGTTGTGCTTCTCCTAGTTTCATGTGAAAATCCTTTTTGTAATGGATAATCTGGCTTAGTTGAACCTCTTGTATTTCCCCTTCCACAGCCCTTGGCTTTTATGGTGAAAGGATAATCTCTCTCTCTCTCTCTCTCTCTCTCTCTCTCTCTCTCTCTCTCTCTCTCTCTCTCTCTCTCTCTTACATATGCAGTTATTTGGGATGGAAGGGAAAGATAGATGGAGAGAAAGGGGAGAGGAGAGGAGAGGAGAGAGAGAGAGAGAGAGAGAGAGAGAGAGAGAGAGAGAGAGAGAGAGAGAGAGAGAGAGAGAAATGGGTATAGTAAGATGGTATTCTATGCTGCCTTAAGAGAAACATAGTGTACAGGATGAGGAAGGACCTTTGGCTCTCTGATCTAGCCAATCAATGAATGAAGAAGCATTTATTAAATGGCTACCACCCTCCTAAGAGAGATGGTGTACCAGAGTGGAAGAGTGGACAGAGTGCCTGCCTTGGAATTCAGGACACAACCTGGCTGGGTGACCCTGGGCAAATGCCTTAGACTTTCCATGCTCTGGGTCTAGGCATTGGTAAAGGAAATTTCCACACCCTGGAATTCCCTATGCCAGTGAAGTCTCAGATATAGTCCCTATCCCTATACCCACTATCCTAGTATGTGTTCAGTGTTGGGGGTACAATGACAAAAGCAAAAGAAGCCCTGCCCTCAAAGACCTTACATTTTATCAGAAGAATATAGGAATGGGAACACACAATGATAACAATAGCATTTTAAGATTTGCAAAGCACTTCACAAAGATAATCTCATTTGATTCTCACAACCCTGTAAGTGAGGTGCTATTGTTATTCTCATTTTACAGATGAAGAAACTGAGACTCAGGCCCAAGGTCACACAGTCTATAATGAATAAATGTTTATTAAGCACCTACTATATTCCATGTTCTATACTAAGAGTTAGGGATACACATACAAATACACAGCTAGTAGTAATAGCAGCAGCAGCAGCAGCAGCAGTAGTAGTAATTATACCACATATAGCACTTTAAGGTTTGCAAAGTATTCTGGGTAGCACATTGGGTAGGGCATCAAATGCAGGGTCAAGAAGACCTTAGTTTGAATACAGCCTCAGACACTTACCTGGGCAAGTCATTTCACCTTGTTTGCCTCAGTTGACTCTTCAGTAAAATGAACTGGAAAAGGAAATGGCAAACCATTCCAGTATCTTTACCAAGAAAACCCTAAAACTGGTCACAAAGAGTCAGACAGGACTGAAAGCGACTTATCAAAGAACAAAGCATGTTACAGATTAATATTTAATCATTTAATTAATTTAATCATCTCATTCATTTAATCCTCACAAACACCCTAAGATGTAGTTGCTCTTATTACATCCCCTTCACAGTGGAGGAAACAGACTTGCCCAGCAGTGTCTGAGGTGGGACTTGAATTCAGGTCTTCATGACTCCAGGCCCAGCTCTCAATCCACCTACCTTCCCTATAGGGCAATGCAGTGGGAAGGGAGAGGTGTGGAGGCACCAGGAAAAGCTGAGGGATGAGCAGTGGTCCTGGAGCTGGCCAGACCACATCTGATGTGTTGAATACCCCATTCTAGGAAGAAAGTACATAAAACAGAGACTTCTAGCACAGCGTCTACATCTTATGATCCTCCTTTAAATCCCAAGAAGGCTTATTTGCTGCCCTGGCTCTCTCTCCCCTCTCTCCCTCCATCTTCTGAAGACAAGGATGGATTAACCAGAACACAGGCAGGATTCACTCAGATAAGCCCAAATCATGCTCTGAATGAACCTAAAAAAGAATGCTTCCATCTCAAAGAGGTAATGAGTCAGGACCAGGCTAACCATCCCAAGGAGCCAGGCCCTGGGGGTAGAGGAAAGGAGGCCAGGCTGTGCAGATTTAATCGGCCTATACCCTTCACATGCCTCAAATTTAATGTCTTCAAGTTGCTTCTGAAAGGCATTTGGGCTGAAGCTGTAACTTTGCTCAAGCCTTCCAATCATGCACATTAACTCAAGCAAGAAAACAAATGGATGCACCACTGTGAGCTCCACTTTGGTGATGGATGGATGAATGCCTGCAAGAAGCTGCTTTCCTTCTATAAAAATGAAGCCTATTTCATGTTGCTCCCAGAGACATCAGAGTGGCTCCTTACAGGGCATACCAGATTTGGAAGTCAGGAAGATCCAGGTTCAAATCTTACCTTGACGCTTCCTGGGTAAGCAACCCCAGGAGTATCACTTGAAGGCTCTCAGATTCAGTTTCTTTCTCATCTGTTAAGTGAGAGAGCTGGACTAGATAAAAGTCTCTTAAACTCTGGGTTGTGACCCTATATGCGGCTGCATAACCAAATGTGGGGTTATGAAAGATTTGGCAACAGTATAAGGTACAATGTTGAGGAATTCTCATTCAGGTCTGAGCTGGACTAGATGACCTCAGGTTCTGTACTGGTCTGAGGTACCCTGATTATGAGTCATGTAGGTCTTCTCTCTGGACCTCCATATCGTCATCTGTAGAATGAAGTTGATGGAAACAATGTTTTCTAGACATCCTTCTTTCTCTAAGGTGAGGATCGTGTAACTGGGTTTCAGCCATGCAATTGTCAACCTCTTTACTATAAACAAGCGCATCTCTTCCCTGAATAGCCCCCCATTAGAGAGCACCCCCACAAAGGAGAGGCTTCCACTAGCACTGTGAAGCATTCTTTTACAACCATTGAATACCAACTCCAGGTAATCCCAAGATAAACCACACAAATAAAGTCACCCCCAAATTGTTTGGTTCAATTAAATTCAATTTTAATACATGATGTCTTTTATATTTACATCAGCTACATTTCTCCAAATATGTATCTCCCCTTTCCAACCCAGAAAGCTGTACCTTATTACAAAGAATAAAAAAGAGGGGACGAATAGTTCAGTAAAAATAACCAACAATAACAAGCAATCTGTGTTCCACACCCATAATCCCCTACTGCACAGGAGTGGGGTGTCATGGAGATAGTTTCTTCTGTCTCTTCTTCAAGGATAATTTTGGCCATTATAATTTCACAGCCTTGAGATTCAGTTGTTTTTCTTGTTATCCTTTCCATCTCCATTGTTGTAGTCATCCTGTATATCGTTTTCTGTTTCTACTCTGGTTGCATCAGTTCAGATAAATCTTCCCCAGCTTCTTGGTAATCATCACATTCATCATTTCCTACAGTGTAACAATATTCCATAATATTAATTTACTGCAATTATTCAGCTATTTCCCCCAATCCATGAGCATCAACTTTCTTTCTGGTTCTCTGCTCTTAACAAAAATGCTTCTATAAATATTTTGGTAGGTATAGGGTCTTTTGTTTTTTCATTGACCCCCCTGGGGGGGGTCTATTGCAAGCAGTAGAAGCTCTGGGTCAAAGGGTATAGGTATTTCTGTTATTCTAATTCCAAATTGAAAAGATCTTTCTTTAAAGGATGCCAAAGCAGTGATTGATTTTCCAGCTATCTGTCAGTCTCAAAGAGACAGAGGCACTAGGGTCTATGTGCCCCTTTTTTAGAAAATCCAATATACCAAAATCCCAGCTTATAAAACCAACCAATTAGAGGGTGATTGTCCACATTACAAAAGGAGTTATCTCAGTGTGCCTTTACAAAGCCCATGGCCCAGCATGCATCAGAATTAGGGTTCACTTTAACAAAATGAGGCACATGTATAACTTTGTAGGAACACATCTGTTGTACAAGATAAGAGGCCTTCACATGATTATGTAGAAATAGTTTTTGTGTGTGGCAATAACATTGCTGCAGGGCAGTCCTTTGGGGAATTAGTTGAAAAAGGCCTGAGAGATACCAGCAGATGAAAGAGAGAAAATGCTGCCCATTCACAAACTGTGGTATCTTAGGAGAGGTTAAAAATTGATGGGGGAAAGTCAGCTCCAGAACATTGACTCTCTGTTGTGCTTAGGCTGAGGAATTAATATATTCATGGGAAAGCCCTAGGGTTCTTGGCAGATAGGGCTTGAAAAAATCTACTGAAAAGAGATTTGTCTTCTCTTGAAATGTACAGGCTCCCAGAATGTCAGGGCAGGTCATTTAGTGGGACCGATCCTGAAGCAAATAACCCCTCTACCACATCCCTACCAAGGGATCATCCAGCTGCTGTTCAAAGGAAAGGAGAGGCACTCACTAGTTCCCAAATCAGTCCATCCCTCTATAGGAGAATTGTAAATGTCATGAAGTTTCCCCCCCACCCCACCTCTTATATTCTGGTCTTCCTTCAATATTCACCAGTTTTTTCTAGTTCCAGCCTTGGGGTCAAGCTGAACCAGACTAACTGTCTTCTGTGTGACAGCCCTTAAGACAATTAATATTTGAAGGCAGTAACTACTATCACCACTCCCCTACCTCCACCTATTTTTTTCCTCTTCTTCAGGCTAAGTATCCTCTTTAATAGAACCTATATGGCATGGTTTCTAGTTGACTCATTATCCTGGTCACCCTCCTCTGGACACACTCCAACTTATCAATGTCCTCCCTAAAATAGAGTGTCCATTTTAAAGCTGAAGGTAATCTTCCAATTGTGTTCTGACCAAGGGAGAGGAGGAAAATGAAATTCTCACCTCCTGTGTTTTGGACTCTAGTTGCATAGCTAACATTTGCATTAGCCTTTTTTGACTGCCATCTCAATTAATCAACAAATCAACATTTCTTAATGTGCTGGGCACTAGGGATCCCAAAAAAGGCAAAGGGCAGTCCCTGCCCTAAAGGAGCATCCAGTCCAATAGAGGAGATAGACACAGAGACAGAGAGAGAGGGAGGGAGGAAGGGATGAATAGAGACATAGATAGATGGATAGATAGATAGATAGATAGATAGATAGATAGATAGATAGATAGATAGATAGATAGGTAGATAGGTAGGTAGATGATAGATAGAGAGAGGACAGATGTGTGTATGTTAATATATATGTATATATGTATGTTTTTTTATTTTTTGGTTGGGCAATGAGGGTTAAGTGACTTGCCAAAGGTCACACAGCTAGTAAGTGTCAAGTGTCTGAGGCCAGATTTGAACTCTGGTCCTCCTGACTCCAGGGCCGGTGTTTTATCCACTGCGCCACCTAGCTGCCCCTATATATGTATGTTTATATGCACACTATATGGATGTGTGTATATTATATGTATAAATATATGTATATATTTGCAAATAAATATACAAAGCAAGATATATATATATACATATATATGCAAGATAAATAGGAATAATTAACAGAATGAAGGCATTGGAATTAAAAGGGATTGGGGAAGGATTGCTTTCACAGCCCAAATTTCTAACCTATTGGAAAATCTACAAGAAAAACTTAAGCTGCTATTATTGAAAAATTTCCCCTACCCCAGTGGGGAAAAGGAGGGGGGACTTTTATCTCAGCCTCTTAAATATTATAATTTCTTCTTCATCCTTCTGGAGGTTGCCTTCTTTTGAAGTATCTTTGTCTGAGTTCCATTGCAGAGAAGCCGTGATAAGTACCCTATTTTTGTCTAGTTAGGAATGGGTCCTGGGCAATGTCTATCTAGGAAATAAATGGGTTGGGGAGGGAATATCAAGATTGCTAGGGTTATTTATATCTGATAACCTGGGAGGTTGTGTGATTTATTTCTCTTTGTGGGTTCTAGAGTTCTGGGCAGAAGTAATGAATTGTAATTTCCCACTAGTTTATGCTGAATGATTCCAACCTCCTTCAGTTAACCTTCATGCCCCAGAAACTCTTCTAGAACTCCACCACAACCAAAGGGCAGTCCCACTCTGTCAATATGTCCACCTGAATGTTGAAAACTCAACATGTCCAAAATGTAGCTCATTTTATTCCCCCCACACACACCCATCCTGTTCCCAAACATCCCTCTTCCTATCATGGGTACCACCATCCTTCTAGTGACTCAGGTTTGCAACTTCCCTTTCCTTTAACCCATCCCTCATATCCAATCAATTTCAATTCTTGTCATTTCTATTTCTCTTGTATCCCTCCTTCTCTGCTCTCACACAGCCCCCACTCCAACCAATGAATGACCTCATCACCTCTAGTCTGGACAATTGTAATAACCTCCTATTTGGTCTCTCTGCACCCTCTAATTTATTGTGTGCTTCTATCTCCTCAAAAGCCTTCTGAGGGGCAGCTAGGTGGCACAGTGGATAAAGCACTGGCCCTGGAGTCAGGAGGACCTGAATTCAAATCTGGCCTTGATGCATACTAGCTGTGTGACTCTGAGCAAGTCACTTAACCCTCATTTCCCTAAAAAAAAAAAAAAAAAAGATTAGCATAACTATGGGGCCCAAATTCTCTGATCTCCAACCAATGATCTTTCCACTGTATCACACTGCCTCTTATATAATTAAATATGATTGGATTTTTTTCATTTTCAGGGGTAGTGGGTTACTTTATAAATGTGTAGTTTTCGGAAGGCAGCAGAATTTCAAGCAGTCTTCATTTTGTCTAGGATAAAATAAAAATCCCCAAATGTTCAAACAGAGCATGCCCATATTATTTATTTGCTATGTCTACTCCATTCGGATAGCATGCTGGTATAATATTCAAAGGGTCATTGGTCTAAATATAGCCCAGCTGCCTCATTTCTCAGATGAGTAAACTGAGGCCCAATGAAGAGAAGGACTTTCCTAAGGCCACACAGCTTGTAAGAATCAGAGGAAGGAAATGAAGCCACTAGAGCTTGTGTTCTTTCCCCTATAAATGTCCTGTCTCCCATATAGTGTGGGTTTGTGTTTGCTTTCCTTCTTTATTTTACATGTTTACTCGACTCGGAGTTTTATGGATGATAATAATAATTTTTTTCAGCCAGATTTTGAGCAAGGAAAGCTAAGGTGGGTAAAACAGCTTTCCATCCTGCAGGATGATGGGAGGTGCCACATACCCCTTCCCTTCCTCCCTCCCTCCTTCCACCCCCACAGCTCCGAAGACTCATTTGCCCTTGCTGAGAGGGACTAAGCTTTGGTGGAGTTTCACTTGGCAGCTCACACATTCTCTCTGGGTTGAGGCCTGGAGAAAACACAGTCTGCTTGTTAGGAGTAATGAAAAATCCATTAGTGCACCGAGGGTCTGGGCTGTTTTCCTTGCCGACCTTGATGAAATGAGCATTTGGCCTTTGGGAAGTGAGAGCTACCAAGAGAAGAGCATTGGCCAAGAGCCAATAAACTGCCTGGCCTTTTGATTTAATAGGGGGGTTGAAGTGGTCCTCTGCCCCTTCCTCTTCTGAAACCAAGAGGACGGAGCATCATCTTTCCTGCAACCTACTTTCCTCCTCTGCAGGGTACCCCCTCCCCTTGTTCTCTGCTTAAGTTCTGGCTGTCAATTGTGGGAAACAGCACTTTAATGTTTTGGAGCCAATTTCATGTTGCTGAGGCCATAAAAACAAATGAGCCGGCATTAATGCTGTAGGACGATTTTCTAATGGCGAGCTCTTAGATTAATCCAGGCAACAAAGAAGTGTGTTCCCTATTGTAACAGTCACTGATGAGCAGGTATAAAGGGAGGCTGGAGCAGAGCTCTGAATATTTGGGTCTGGGAGGAGGGGGTGTTTCCAGGGGAAGCTCTGGGTCCATGGGGATGGATTTCCCTTGTGGGACCCTGAACTGTTGTTGAGAGGGGAAGAATTCAGCTGTACCTGCAGCAGGACAGCTAGAAGGAAAGTAGCATCTGGACAGTGGTAGTCTTATGCTTATCCATCAATCAAAAAGCATTTGTTAAGGGCCAATAATGGTCTAGGCACTGTGCTAAGCTCTGGAGAGAGAAAAACAAGAACTAATGGGTCCCTGTCCTCAGGGAGGTTACATTCCATGGGGGGAAACAACATAGGATCACGGGGTTCTATGGAGGAATCGCAGAGGCTCCCAACTACCAAATTTTACAGAGAGGGAAACTGAGGCTAATGAATGTAAGATAGCTTGCCCAAGGTCACACATAGTATACATCAGATGTAGGATTTGAATCCAGGTTCTTTAACTCTAGAGCAATGGATGATGTTATACTACTTGTCAGATTTAGCCTTTGTATTCAATGCATTTGCCTGACATTTTTCTTTGTCACAAGAGAAGGATCAGTGGGGAATGATGAGTGGGTAATGATGACGTGACAACAGATACCAATAAAACATCTTAATTTGGTCAGTTATCATTTCCCCCTCATTCCCCATCATCAAATCTTCTCTTCTCCAGGCTAAACAGCCCTTATTCCTTCAATCAATCCTACTCTGGCATGCTCTCTAGTCCAATCATTATCCCGGTTGCCCTCATCCCTCCAGCTTTTTTTAATGTCCTTGCTTAAATATCCATCCAGTCAATGTAATGGCTAATCATGATTCTAGAGAATCAAAGATGAAATATGCTACTTGCTTCTTGCTGGAGAGATGGACTGAAAATGTAGGATGACAGATAGATCTTTGGACATGGCCAATGGAGAAATGTGTTTTTCTTAGCTGCACATGTTTGTTGTAGGGGCCTTATTTTTGCTTTTTTAAAATTTTTATTTATTTATTTTAATGTTTTTTTTTTGTTGGGCAATGAGGGTTAAGTGACTTGCTCGAGGTCACACAGCTAGTAAGTGTCAAGTGTCAGGCTGGATTTGAACTCAAGTCTTCCTGACTCCAGGCCCAGTGCTCTATTCACTATACCACCTAGCTTCTCCCTATTTTCCCTTTTTTTAAAAAAAAATATGCACCATGACCTAAATGAAAATGTAATGGGTAACATTGCTTGCCTTCTCAATAAGTTGGGAAGGAGCTGGAGGGAGAGAGGATTTGAAACTAAATTTTTTAAATTAAAAAAAAATGTTCAGTTGGAGGAAACAAAAGACTGGGACACTTGTTGTTCAGTCATTTTATTTCTGTCCATCTCTTTGTGACTTCATCTATGGTTTCCTTGGCAACAATACTGGAGTGGTTTGCCATGTCTTTCTCCAGCTCATTTTACATATGAGGAAACTGAGGAAAACAGGGTTAAGTGACTTGGACAAGGTCACACGTCTAGTAAGTTTCTGAAGCCAAATTTGAACTCAGGTCTTCCTGACTCCAGGCCTGGTACTCCATCTATTGTGCCACCTATCTGTGATTGAGACAGTCAATAATTATAAAAATACAAGGATGACTTGGAAAATAATTAACTGTCCATCTAAAACTGAGCACAGTACTCTAGATGCAGTTAGACCAGAGCACAGAACTATCACCATCTTCTTCATGGACACCATGCTTCTCTTATAATATAAGCTGGAAGCCTTCTTGGCTGTCATACATATTGGTTATGCCTGTTATATTGACCAAAACCCCTAATATCTTTCCTATGATGCTATGACCCTTCAAACCCACATCCCAAGCTCAATTCATCTCAATAGAACATGCACCTGAATGGAATTGTACATCTTCTTATCCAGCCTCCAAAACATGGACCAAGGCATCTAAACCAAAGTTAACTTCTCCATCAGGGAGCATAGAAGGAAAGGTAATGGGGAGCCAGGCTGGAAGAGGAGACTCTGGAGATAGAGGACCTGGACTCAGATCATCCTGTGGGTGCTAACTCCCTGTGTGACTTTGTACAAGCCCCTTGACCTCTAAGGTCCTCTATGGTTTATAGATTAAAAGATGGAAGGGCCCTTAGACATCATCTGGTTCACTTTGCTCAAAAGTTCTATTAATTTCCTTAACCAATTCAACTGAATCAGTGCTTGTACTGGATGGACACTCCGAAGGATGGGGGAAATGAATAAAAGATCAACACCAAGAAAAGAATATTGTGTTCAGTTTTAGCAGGGGCAGTTAGGGGGAGCCATAGTGTATAGAGCACCAGTTCTGGAGTTAGGAAGACTCATCTTCCTCAGTTCAAATCTGGCCTCAGACACTTATTAGCTGTGTGACCCTGAGCAAGTCACTTAACCTTGTTGGCCTCAGTTTCCTCATCTGTAAAATGAGCCAGAGGAGGAAATGGGAAAACCATTCCAGTATCTCTGCCAGGAAAACCCCAAATGGGGTCACAAAGAATTGGACATGACTGAAACAAATGAACAACTGAGAGACAAGAACTTGAAGTAGTTAAGGGAGGAAGGGGGAGGAAGAGTTGCAAAGAAGGAAAATTAGGCTTGAAGTCAGGAAAAACTTTCTGAAAAATGGAATTATCTAAAACTGGAATAAGCCATGGAGTTAGTGAGATTCCCATCACTAGAAGTAGTTAAACAAAGGCTGAACTTCACTCATATTTGTTGGATGTGAATTAGAGAGGATTCTACTCTAGCACCATGTCAGACTAGTTGGCCTTGGAGGTCCTGTTCAACTCATTGTCCACAATTCTTCAAGGTCCTTTTGGTTGCTAAGTAAGAGTAAGATAATCTATGTGTGTTCCTGTCTCCATCACTGTCCAGGCAGCAGCTGAAGAAGGAGATAACCTAGAGAAGGATGAGTGCCCAGAGAAGGCCCTCGGCTATTATACCCTGGCTGCCCTGGCCAGCAATGGGAACCCCAGGTACCTCCGGCTAAGGGCATCGTGCCTGTCCCACCTGCAGGACTTCAGCCAGGCCCTCAGAGACTTGGACAAAGTGATCCAAAAGCACACAGCCAGTGACCTCCAGACACGGGTGGAAGATTTTTGCTCTAGAGGCCGCCTGTTTTTGGGTCTCTCAGATGAGGCCAGTGCTGTAGAAGAGTTCATCCGAGCCTTCCAGCTCTCTCCATCCCTGGCCCTGAGCAGTGTTTCTGCTCAGCCAGGACCCAAAGCGCTGGCTCAGATGTTTCACCTGGCAGGTCAGCACTGCTTGGAGGAACAGCGCTATGAGGATTCATGGAAGGTGGTGGAGTATGGCCTCCTCCTAGATGAAAATAGCAGTGACTTGAAGAAGCTTCGGGGGAGGATCAAGAGAGAAGCCTCATCAGGCTGCACTATTCATTGACCTGCAGGACAACAGGGGCCTTTAAAAGCCAGCCCATCAAAAAGGACCTGTTTGTACAAAATATTGATAGCAGCTCTTTTTGTGGTGGCTAAGAAGTGGAAATCAAAGAGATACCCACCTATAGGGGAATGGCTAAGTAAGTTGTGGCATATGCTTGTGATGAAATTTTATTGTGCTATAAGAAATGACAAGTAGGATGATTTCAGAAAAACCTGGAAAGACTTACATGAACTGATGCAAAGTAAAGTGAGAAGAACCAGAACACCATACACAGTAACAGTAATATTGTAACAATGAAGAACTGTGAATGACTTATCTAGTCTCAGTGGTACAATGATCCAAGACAGTCCCCAAAGCCTTAATCTTTAGATGAAGCATATTATCCACCTCAAGATAAGGAATTGTGGTTGTTTGAATACATGCTATTTTTCACTTTCTCTTTCATTTTTTCTTTTATTTGAGTCTTCTTGTATAAGATGACTAGTATAGAAATGTTTTCCTTAATTGCACATGTATAACCTATGTCTAATCTTTACTGTCTCAGGGAGGGGGGAAGGGATAGAATTTGGAACTCAAAACTTTAAATAAAAACGTTAAAAATTGGTTGGGGCGGGGGGGGGGGGAGGGGAAGCCAACCCATCCATCTTCCCCTGGAAAGCATCCATCCTCCTTTGTTTATGGAGGCCAGGGGAAGGTAGTCCTTTAACTTGAGACTTAATCATAGTGGTTGTACATTTTTTTTTCTCTTATCTTCCTAACATACTGTCAATTCCTTAGACAAGGAAATTGAGATGTCTGGAATTAGCCTAAATAATAAAATAAAAGCTACCATTTACATAGCACTTTAAGGCTTGTGATACACTTTCCATTTTCAGATGTCATCTCATTTAATTATTGCAATAACCCTGTGAAATGGATGCTTTCATGATCCTCATTTTTCAGATGAGGAAACTAGGCTGAGAAAGGTTAAATGGTTTGTCCAGGGTTAGTCACATGGCTGGTAAGTGTCTGAGACAGGATTCAAATTCACTAATGCATAGGTGGGCTGCACAATTCATTTTTTTGTGTGTATGGAGCAATGAGGGTTAAGTGATTTACTCAGGGTCACACAGCTAATAAGTGTCAAGTGTCTGAGGCCAGATTTGAACTCAAGGACCTCCTGAATCCAGGGCCGGTGCTTTAGCCACTGTGCCACCTGGCTGCCCCTTGCACAATCCAATTTAAACATGAGAAATCTCTATGAGCTGGAGGAGATTTTTGAGTCAGAAAACTGGATGAAAATTTCAGCTCTGTTACTTACTGCTGTATGACCTTGGCCAAGTCCATTAATCTTCCTAGGTTTTCATCTTCTCAACTGTAAAATGAAGGCATTAAACTAGATCATCTCTGATGTATCTCCCACCTCTAATCCTCTGATCACATAAGCAACCCTTCATTGATGTTGCCAGTCTCATAATGGATTCCATGGCCAATCCCACCACACTTCACCCATGATCAGCATTTTAAACAATTTTCTTGCATCAACAGAACATAAGGGAAGAATACTTAATGGCAGGAGCTGTACAAAACTGGAACAGGCTAGCCCCTCCTCACTAGAATGGTGAAGCAGAAGACTGGATGACCTCTTGTCAGGGATGTGGTAGAGATTCTTGTGTAGGTGGGGGTTGAAGCTGAAATCCCTTGTAATTCTGAGATGCTGTGCTCATTGCACTCTTTCAGTGATCCTTAGGGGTTCAGAAAGCACCTGGTTGCCTATTTATGACTGATATTTTAACCAAAGCTCAGATGTGGCCTTTATCATCTCTCCTCCCTCACTGAATTTCACAGCTTGAAGGAACCTCACGACCAACTAGTTCAGACTATATTCTGAATAAGACTCCTCTCTACAGCATGGGTTCTATAGCTAGGAACTATTGACCTCCCAGCCCCTCCCCACCAAAAAAAGGTCTGTGGATAGATTTTAGGAGGTCTGTGAACTTAAATGGAAAAAATTACATCTTTATTTTCATGAATCTCTGATTGAAATTTAGATCTCCATTTATTTAAAAACATGATGCTGAAAAAGACGTGCATAAGCTTCTCCAAACTGCCAAATGGCTTGCTGACACAAAAAGGCTAAAAACTCCTTATCTACTTTATCCCCAGTAAATGTGTCTAATAAATGCCCAATAAATCTCTATCCAGCCTTTGTTTGAACACCTCGAGTGAGGCGGAGCTGACCCCCTCTCAAAGCAGTCCATACCTCTTTAGACAAGCTCCCATAATTAGATTTTCCTTTGTATCAAGACTAAATTTTCCTCCCCCAACTGCTCTCCAAGGTATGAAAATGCCTGACAGGTCCTTGGTTTGCAGGGAAGAAGAGGTGGTGTGATTAGATTGTGAAACTCCATTACGAACTCATAACAAAATTTTAGGGTGAAAATGACTGCATTTAGTTTCTCATTTCATTTCCTCCCTTTCCAGACAGCCTGGATGCCTGAACTGTTTAGTATGGAGAAGAGGCGTCTCTGGTGGGAGGCTTGTGAGCTGCCTTAAAGTATCTGATGTGCTGTCAAGGAGCAAAGGAAATAAATTTCTTTAGGTGGCCCCAGGGGATATAACTAAGGCCAGTGAGAAATGGGGAAGAGGTTGGGAGGGTTCACAAAGACACAGGTTTGGGCTCAATAAGAGGAAAGAGTTTCTACTAATTATCACCTTCTACAACTGGGATGGGCTATTTCCCTTTAGGTAGGAAAAAAATACTTGGATAGCACCAAGTAGGTAGTTTTTATTAAAGTTGTTGCTTCTTTTTACCAGTTTTGTAATTTCATTAGCCTAGGGAAGTCCTGTTAAGGAAACTCCCTCCATCAATACAAGTTGGCACCTTCTGGACAACTTACTATCTTATAAAATGACCTCACCTAAGATTTGTTACAAGGGAGATTTGAAGCAGTCTTCCAGATTCCAAAGCCAGCCTTCACTCCACTACTTCAAGGTCACCTTTCTCTAGATAGTGACGCAGTCGGACACACTGCACCTTGACTCTAACATTGTGATGTTAATTTGGTCCTTTTTGAGATCAAAGGACAACCAATCAATCAACCAACCAACAATCTCCTAGGTGGAGCACCTATCAATTCAAGTTGTCTTGGTGTGGTCTGGCTTATCATGCACTTGATTCTCAGAGAGGACTAGAATGAGAAGATGAGTTTGTGAGAGAGGTAGAGAATATTTTTTTTTAAGTGAGGCAATTGGGGTTAAGTGACTTGCCCAGGGTCACACAGCTAGTAAGTATTAAGTGTCTGAGGCCGGATTTGAACTCAGGTACTCCTGAATCCAGGGCCTGTGCTTTATCCACTGCACCACCTAGCCGCCCTGAGAAAATTCTAACAGAAGGAAACACACTGGGGTGGAGGCGGGGGGGGGGGGGGGAGGAGGCTAGGTGGCACAGCGGATAGAGTACTGGCCCTGGATTCAGGAGGACCTGAGTTTAAATCTGGCCTCAGACACTTGACACTTACTAGCTGTGTGACCCTGGGCAAGTCACTTAAGCCTCATTGCCCTGAAAAAAAAAGGAAACACACACACACACACCTGAAGTGGAGGCAGAGTATGGGGATAAGCTGAATAAAGACATTTCATAGCTTTTTCCTAAGGTGAGTTATTATCCTAAACACCTCAAGCCATTGCCATGTTACATAGAACCCCTAGCACCCCATCCCTGGGGTGCCTTGAAGAGGGACCAGTTATAACAGGGTTTGCTCTCTTCTGATATCTCTACCATTCATGACATTTCTGTTCTACAGGCCAGGGCTGGCCCCTGCTTATCCTTCAGGCATCCTCTGGATACTCTTAGGAGGCCCACACCTCAAGGGTATCTGCCTCTACTTCAACCCCTTCCACTGTAGGGACCTAAGATCTGGGTCTGGGAGTGGAGCATGACAGAAAGGCATAACTCCAGGAGAGTGCTAGATTGATTAAGTAACCTTGATTAGATAATCTAACAGTTACCTTCCCAGCATGCCCCGTGCTCCATGAAATCCAGTCTTCCTTCTCCTGGTGGAGGCCAGGATGAGCAGCCCAAAACAATAACTGAAGATACCCCTGGGGCCCAGGCAAATGTCAGAGCTGAAGTGACTGGCCAGCTCCTTAGTGGACACCAAGCCTGACCATCTTAAAGTATTTGAAGGACTGTCCCACTGAGGAAAAGACATCCATGGTGTTCTGCTTGGCTCCAGAAATGGGGAAGGCAGATTTAGATTCGATGTAAGGAAGAGCTTCCTAATAACTGAGCCATGAAAAGGTGAACGAGCTGTTTCAGAGGGTGATAGAAGGTTTTCTCTTCACCAGAGAGAGGTCTTTAAACGGAGGCTGAATGACCATTTCTTGAGTTTGTGGTAGAGGACAGCTAGCTGATATCGTGGACAGAGTAATGAACCAAGAATCATGTAAGACCTGAATTCAAATGCCCTCAGATATATACATTAGCTGTATGTACAACCCTGGGCATGTCACTGAACCTCTCTCAGCCTCAGTTCCTTCTTCTATAAAATGGGGTTAATTTTAGTACTTACACCCCCTCCCCAGTGGAGAATCAAATGAGATAACACATGTTAAGTCTTTGAAACCTTTAAATACTGAATAAGTTATGGTTATTATCATTATTAGAGGGGATTCCTGCTAAAGTATGGGGCAGACTAGCTGACACTGAGTAAGGCAGGAGAAGTCAGAGATAAGTCTGTCCTCTCTTGTGAGTTTTTGCAGTCACAATTGACTTTATCATTTTGCTAGAGCATCTAGTTCCAAGAGAACATGACTTAGTAGCCCAGTTAGAGCTCAAAGTGGGGAATGCCTTTTTCTAACTTGATCTGGTGTTCCCCAGTACAGGATTGATTCAACCCAACTCCATCAGAAGAAAGAGAGTGGAGGCGGGGGGGGGGGGGAGGGCAGCTAGGTGGTGCAGTGGATAAAGCACCAGCCCTGGATTCAGGAGTACCTGAGTTCAAATCTGGCCTCAGACACTTGACACTTACTAGCTGTGTGACCCTATGCAAGTCACTTAACCCCCATTGCCCTGCAAAAAACAACAACCAAAAAACCCCAAACAACCCCCCCAAAAAAGAAGGAAAAGAGTGGGGGGATGGGGAGATAGGGCAAAAGTTATTTTTATATTCGAAGGGAAGAAAAAGGAGAACATGAAATAATGTAAATGTAGAACCTTAAGATTCCAAAATCAATCATAAATATAGCTTCCCCTGTGCAATACTTGGAGAAGGGGTCATCTAACATCTGTTGGGATATTCTGAGGGTAACAAGTGGGAGAGAGAGAGAGAGAGAGAGAGAGAGAGAGAGAGAGAGAGAGAGAGAGAGAGAGAGAGAGAGAGAGAAGAGAAAGGGAGAAAAGGAGGGAGGGATAGGAGAGGAGAGAGAGAAATGAGACACAGAGACAGACAGAGAGAAACAGAGACAGAAAGACAGAAAGAGAGATAGAGAGACAGAGAAAGGCAGGGAGATTTCTAAGCATCCTCCTTGGTTTATAGTAAAAACCTTTCCAAAGGAAAGCTTTGCTAGAGATCTCTGAACAGCTAATATCTATTTGCTTTCCTTCCCCAACCTAGTTGTTAACACAGCTAGAAGCCTCTCAACAGCCTCAGGCACCAGCTTATCTCCCCTGGTGGAGAGAGAAAAGGAACATTCCTACCAATTTTGAGCTGAATTTTCTTTTTCTCTTTTTTTTTTTTTGGGGGGGGGAAGAGGATGACCTAGAATTTCTAGAATCACAGATACAGAACTGGAAGGGATCTGATGTCATCTAGTCCAAGTCCCTCATTTTCCAGAGAAGGAAAACAGCCCCACAGAGGCAAGTGACTTGTCCAAAATCACATATATAGTGTGTCAGAGGGTAGGATTTGAATCCAGGTCCTCTGCCTCCCAAATTAGAAGACTATCCACTGTGCTATTTAGGGGGGAGCACTTTGAAGATGAGGATCAGTCTGAGTATTTTTACAGAGTGAGGAGAATCTCTCTGACCTTGGAGTCAGGAGGACAAATTCAAATCCAGCATCTGCTACTTACTAGCTTCATAACCCTGGACAAGTCGCTTTTTGTATCTGAGCCTCAATATCTTATGTGGAAAATGGGGATGATATTTACAAGGTTTCTTAACCTTTTCTCTGTACTGGATCCTTCTGCCAGTCTAGGGAAGCCCATGAATCTCTTCCAAGAAAAATGTTGTAAATGCATAAAATAAGAGGGGAAAGAAGAGAAAGGAGAGGAGAGAAGGCAGAGAAAGAGAGAAAAAAGGAGAGCACACTATCAGTGTCTTCAAATGTTTGAAGGGCTGCTATGGAGATTAGAGTTTAACCCTGCTTAGCACTCAAGGTAGACCTGGGACCAATGGAGAAAGTTTCAAGGAGGAAGATTTCAGCTCAGTATAAGGAAGAGATGTCTACCAATTAACAACATTCACCCAATGACAGAGCAGGCTTCCCTTGTGAGATAATGAGCTCCCAGTCTCTGATGGCATTCCAGACCAGGTTGAATGATTCACCCTTCCCCAATCAGGGAAGGCCACAAAAGATAAAGGTTGGATCAGATGTCTTCTGAGGTCTGTCTTTCCCAGTTCCAAGTCTAAGTGATTTGCCCACTAAGAATTCAGTCCAATAGCAATCCAGGTGTTGAGGGAATCCATTTGCCACTAGCTACTAATGGAAACAACAGTGATGAGGATGAGGATGGTGGTGTTATTGATGGTGATAATGGTGATGATGATCAGTGGCATTCATATAGTGCTTTAAAGTTTGCAAAGCACTACAAATTTTTCATGTGATCCTCACAACAATGCTGGGAGGGAGGTGCTATTATTATCCCCATTTTAGAGACAGGCAGGAAGAAAAACAAACAAGTGATGTGTCCAGGATCACAGAGCTGACAAGTGCCTGAAACAAGATCTGAGCTCACATCTTTCTATCTCAGAGGGGGTATGGTAGATAGAACATGGGACCTACTGGGTTTATGACCCTGGGTAAGTCCCTGAACCTCGGTTTGCCTCAGTTTCCTCATCTGCAAAATGGAGATAATAATAGCACCTACCTCACAGGGTTGTCATGAAGATCAAATGAAATAATCATTGTAAAGTACTTAGCACAGTGCCTAGCATGTAGTAGATATCATATAAATGTTATAACTAATTGTTGTTGTTGTTGTTGTTGCTGCTGCTGTTGATTCCTGATTCCAGGCCCAGAGCTCTATCCATGGTACCACCTAGTTGATGTTTTTATAATGCTTCATATACTGCAGTCCACATGGTCCTTAAAGCAACCTGATGATGTAAGTAATAGTTACATCTATTATATAGATGGTACTTAAAATGCCATTGATATATGTAAGTTCATTCAATCCAACTCTCTTCATTTGAAAGATAAGGAAAGAAGGGTTCAACGACATGTCTTTGATCACACAGTGAGTGTTAGAGATGAGATCCAAACTCAAGTCTTCCTATGCTATGCCCCCACCCTGAGAGCAGAGAATCATAGGACTTAAGAGCAGCAATGGCCTTTAGAGAACATTTAGCTCAGCCAATCATTTGCCTGAAGAGGAGATGTTTTCTAGGGCCAGGGGGAGGCCATGACATGCCAGCGAGGAACAAAGCCAGGCTCTGGCTTCTGCTCCTCCTACTCCAAACTCACGGTTTCCTCTGTGCCATGGGATTCTGAAATGGAAGTGGAATGTGAGTAGTAACAATGACATCCCTTGGGGCTGCAGCCTGCTGGGTTCTACATCTAAGCCTCCTTCTTAACCCCCTTCTCCCTGATTACAAACCTTAAGAGATGTTTTAAAGAACCCCTGTGAAGTATCATTTGGATTGGACCTTCAGCTTGCTCCTCCTCAAGGATCAGGGGCACCTCTTGGAAGTCCTGAAAGTTGGTCTACAAGACCTTCTCTCTTCCTTTGAACATCTTCCCACCCCAGTCAACTGGGCCTGTTCTGTTGCCCATCCTGTAAGGTATCTGCCTAATTCTCCCTATGTGGTTAGTGACATACTAAGAAAAAGAAGATGGGGTAAACATTTGAAAAGAAAAATTGGGAGAAGGCAATGATTGATCCAAATAGATGATTTCCTAATGGTGCATTTTAAGACATAGTGTCATGGGATCCTAGAGGTTGAGTTGGAAAGGACTTCAGTGGTTGCCTGGTCAACCATGTCATTTTACATATGAGGGACAGGCTGAGTGTGTTGACACATCGGGATATGACTCTACAGAGAAGTAAAGTGTGGTTTGGCTCTCTGGGACTTCCCCATGCACCACACTTGCTCTTTGAGGCTTCATAGGTGGGATTTTTTAAAACATTAAAATAAGCTGAATCATAGTGTATCTGTTGGGAAAATAAGGCGAGCTCTTGAGTGAAGGAGGAGAAAGAGGTGGCCCTGCACATACACTCCACTTCTGACTGTGATCCCTACATTAATTTCAGTTTTGAAGTGGACAACTGGGAGACTTGGGAAAGAAATATCAGAATTCCCCAGTGTTCCCTCTTTATCCATCCCTTCCCACCTGGCCATTCTTCCTCAATCACTAGATAGAATCTGCCAACTCTGGACATATAATGAGGTCACAGTGTCACAATGACCCACCACCACAATGGCACACTTCTAGACCCAGCCATTGCTAAGACCAGGGAAGGGGCCATCTCTGCTCTTGGATCCTGGAACACTCTGCATGGGCATTGCTTTTGTTTGCCAGTCTGAAAAGCCTAGTCTCTCCCACTCTATGCCCCCAAATTACACATACCCATTTGTCTCCTTCCCCACTTCTTTCTTGAGCCATGAGGAAGAGTTGCCCCAGAGAATGGACCGATGTCAAGTCTTACCAAGGCTCCATCTCAAGAAACTATGACTTTGCACAGTGACCTTGGTGTAGGCAGTATTGTCCCTTTAAGAAACTAAAAGATAATGCTGTGGAAATTTTAGTCCATGGGGACTTTTATCCTAACCCTGGATCCTCTTGCAACTTATAGAGGCAGAATGGAAAGAGATCTCAATTCAGAAGACCTGGGTTCAAATCTAACCTCTGATATTGCCTTGTGATCGTGGGAAAGTCACTTAACTCCATGAGCCTCAGTTTCCTCATTTGTAAAATGATTGTGTTGATCCCTGCCATCTCTATGTCTATGATCCTTTAACCTAGCCACTGGGTTCAAATCAAATGCATACATGTGTCAACTTGGCAAACCACTCAGCCTCAGTTTCTCCATCTACAAAATGATGTGATTAGACTAGATTGCATCTACATTTTCTTCTATCTCTACTTCTATGATACTATAATTCTTCATGACTGGAGGAACCATCTAAAGTATCTTTCTATGCCTGGTATTTTAAGAGTACCATATTACTACAGTGTTGACAACAATGTTGGAGAAAACTGAGGTTTGAACCATTCCTTGATGGTAGGAAATGGAGTTATGCTAGATGTTATAGGAGTCCAGCTAGGGCAGGTCTCTTCTGAGGTCTATCTTCTGACCCCAACTCCCATCTAATTTGTCTGAGAGAAGCGACTTCTTGAAGATAAACTTGGTCAAATATTAAATCTACCACTGGTTATCCTGAAAACAGTATGGAAATGACAGGAAGGAACCCACAAACTTAGATGCTGCCACAATTCTTAGGGTGGTTTAAAGACTAGATTCTTGACCTCTTATGAGAGTCAGTTCTTAATCTTCTGGTTTTCACTTGCTTACAAATAACCACCCAAAAAGTTAAAGGAAGGAAAGAAAGAAAGCATCGTTTAGGGAAAAGAGATACAGGGTCAGGGACAAAGTCCTCATTTAGACCGTTCCAGTGAGATAGCTTTTCTTTAACATGCTGGAAAGAAGGAATGGTATAGTTTGCATCTGTTGGAAAAAATAAGAGGTGCAGTAGCCTATTGTATAAGGCTTTAGATATTATTTAGTTCAACTACCTCATTTTGCTGGTAAGGAAACTTAGACATAGAGAAATGAAATGACTTCGCTCCATCTTTATTTTTAGATGATGATGAACACCTACTAGAATCAATTCCAGACTAGGATAATTGTACTTTCTGACCTAAGAAGTCTTACATCCTGTCCATTAAATCTTTAACTTGCTGGAAAAAAATCACAGGGAAATATGAAAGCCCTTGGGGGAACGTCTTGGGGGAGCTCTAGAAGTTCTTCCCCTTTAAGGCACAGAATGTGAAATCTTGTACCTATCTCCGGGACCGTGGAAGGTGAATCATGAATGCTTCCTTAAGCACTATAATTTCTTCTTATCCCCCCAAAGCAAAGACATGGGGCTTTATGGAACTAAGAAATCCTAGGTTTGAACGGGTCTTGAGGCCACTAGCCATACCTGAATAAGAATCACCACTACCGTGGCCCAGCTGAGTGGCCGCCCAGTGTTTGCTTGAATACCTCTAGTGACCGAAATCCCATTACTTCCTGAAGTGGGCCTTTCCACTATTTGGGAAGCCCAATAAGTTGGTAAGAAGTTGTCTATATATTGAGCCAAAATCTGCCTCTCTGAAACTTCCAGACTCTGCCCTCAAGGGGCCAACAATACACTGTAGCAGTTCACAAAGAGGGCATTCCCTACATACAAGCTGCATTCCCAAAATTAAGTGTCATTGCAAAGGAAATGTGCATATATAGGTATAGGTCTGTGTTTATATATATAATATATATGTGTGTGTGTGTGTGTAAATGTATATATGTTTGTACATATATGTATTGTGCATATGTATATGTGTGTACATATGCATACAAATCTAAATATATGCATATATTAAATAAGCAAACACCAAGCATCCAGTATAATATATGTGGGGGTGGGGGGATGGGAGGTGGGTGGAGAGAGGTTTCATCAGTGAAGAGAGCTCCTAATGAAGAACTGTCATTGAAAATTGGCACCTTCTTTGTAACTTAGAGTCTTTTATAGAGATGTCTGGGTACATCGAGAGGTCAATTGACTTATCTAGGGTCACACAGCCAGTATGTGTCCAAAGTAGGCCTTGAACATGGTTCCCCCTGATTCCAAGGTTAGCTGTCTAACCACTATACTACACTGACTCTTGTACACACATGCATACACTTCCATACACACATATACAATTCCTTTTCAGTGGAAGATACAGAAAATATTTGGGAATGACTTAAAGATGGGCCAGTCCAATAGACTGCAAATCCTTGGCTAGCAATGTATGCAAGTAGGCAGATTTGAACTGGCCCCTAGACCATGCTTCACATGTAATCTAACTCTCCACCAGGAAATCAGGGCTGACATGGGCATCTTGTCACCATCTGTCGCACTACTAAGTGCACACCTCTCTCAGCCTACTCTGCTTCCTACCTCTTTCTATTCTGTGAACATTCATCTAATCAATGCTTCCATTTCTTCTGGAAAGAGAATAGCAATTGACTTTCTGGTGGCTCTACTCACCCCAGTGACTCCCTAGACCAAAGCTCCCTTCTTTGGCTACTATTCCTCTGATTGTGTCCCCAAAGTCTTAGTCCAGTTTTAAGCTATTACTAAAAACTTCATTAAGACTTTTTGAAACCCTGTATAACTACACACTATATATATATATATATATGTACACATATGTGTGTCTGCATACATACTCATATACATACCTGCATATATATGTCTAATATATAAAACCAAAGTAAGTACAAAGGTAATTGGAGGAGCTCTAATTACAAAGAAATTAGAGTCACTAATTCCTGGGGAAATCAGGAAAATTCTCACACAGAAAGAAGGAGGGGCTTGAGCTAAACCTTGAAGAAAATGAGGGATTTTAAGCAGTGAAAATGAATAGATATAACAACCTATGCAAGGTATGGAGGTAGGAGAGTCAAAGTCCTGTGTGCGGAGTAGTGGGGAGGCCAGTTTGGCTGGGCCAGACAATGCATAAAGGGGAATTGAGTGTATGTGTGTATGTAGCTGTTTGCATGGTGTACCCCTCATTAGACTGTGAACTCCTTGAGGGCAGGGACTGTCTTTTGTTTGTACAGTGCCTGGCATATAGTAAGGACTTAATAAATGCTCACTGACTGACTGAATGAGCCAAATAAGGATGTAAATGTAGATTAGAAGTGGGTACTGCTAGGTTTTCAATGCCAAATGAGATTCTTTTTATTCTAGAGGTAATAGGAAGCCATGTTGGTGTTTATTGAATAGGGGAATACCCTGACCAAGCCTACACTTGGGAAAATCAGATGTGTGGAGGATAGAATAGAGAAGGGAGAAACTGGAGGCCAGCAGACCACTTAGGAGGCTATTTCATTAGTCCAGCGAGAGGTAGTGAGGTCCAGAATTAGATTGGTGTCTGGGAGTAGAGAGAAAGGGAGCAATGTGAAAGCATAATGGACAATATTTGGCAACTGCTTGGATATGTGAGGTGAGTGAGACTGAGGAATCCAAAATAATGCAGAAATTGTGAATGTGGGTGACTGGAAGGACAGTGATTCTCTCAAAAGAAATAGGGAAGTTCCAAAGAGAAGGGTACGTGGGAGGAAGATAATGAGTTCTATTTTGGGCATGTTGAGCTTGAGATGCCTATGGGATACCCAATTAAAATGTCCAATAAGCAGTTGGTGATGTGGGCCTGGAGCCCAGATAGTGACTAGGTGGCTGTCATCTGTATAAAGATGATTACTAAATGCATGGGAGCTGATGGTGTCACCAAGTGAAAGAGTATATAGAGAGAAGAAGGGCAGCTAGATGTCACAGTGGATAGAGCACCAGCCCGGGAGTCAGGAGTACCTGAGTTCAAATCCGGCCTCAGACACTTATCACTTACTAGCTGTGTGACCCTGGGCAAGTCACTTAACCCCAATTGCCTCACTAAAAGAGAGAGAGAGAGAGAGAGAGAGAGAGAGAGAGAGAGAGAGAGAGAGAGAGAGAGAGAAGAAGAAGAAGGAGGAGGAGGAGGAGGAGGAGGAGGAGGAGGAGGAGGAGGAGGAGGAAGAAGAAGAAGAAGAAGAAGAAGAAGAAGAAGAAGAAGAAGAAGAAGAAGAAGAAGAAGAAGAAGAAGAAGAAGAAGAAGAAGAAGAAGAAGAAGAAGGCTTAGCACAGAGCCTTGGGGAATACCTACAGTGAGTAGATACAATGGAGATGATGCTCCAGCCAAAGATACTGAGGAGTGGTCAGGTAAGTGGATAACCAAGAAAGGGTGGGGACAGAAACTGAGAGAAGAGAGAGGAGAGTATCCAGGAGGAGAAGGTGGTCCTTATGTGAAATCATACATCTCAACAGAAGATAAATAGATAGCTGGATGGAGAGGTGGAGAGATGGGGATAGATAGATGATAGATGATAGATACATAGATACATGTACAGATAGATAAAAGAGTGGATGATGGAGAGAAAGAGAGAGATAGAAAGAGACAACTATATATAGACAGATGATGTATAGACAACAGATAGTGAGGCAGAAAGATGATGATGATTGTGGTGGTGGATGTACACACGGACAAATAGGTGACAGAGAAAGCTACACAGATGGATAGATCCCAGAGATATAGATGCATTTGTGGATCTAGAGATATAGGCAAATAACTGTCATTTATGAGGTAAGTAGGTGGAGCAGTGAATTACAAGCACTGGACTTGGAATCAGGAAGACTCATCTTCATGATTTCAAATCTAGCCTCAGACATTTACTATTTGTGTGACTCTGGGCAAATCACTAAACCCTCTTTGCCTCATTTTCTGCCTATGTAAAAATTAGTTGGAGAAGGAAATGACAGACCACTCCAGGAAAACCCCTAAATGGGGTCATGAAGAGTTGGACATGACTTAACAACAACAACAACACAAAACAAAAACACCCGTCATTTATATGGTGTTATTTGATCCACAAAACCACCCTGCCAGGAAGGCCCTACAGGTACAATTTCAATTTTACAGATTTGAAAACTGAGGCAGCACACCATAGAAGACTAGCTATAGAATGAAAAAAATCTAGATTCAAATCTTGCCTGTATCTACTGTAGACTGGCTGGGTTTGACCATGGCCAAGTCATCAAATTTCTTAGTACCTTGGTCAGCTCTCGGAAGACTAAGTTACTGACCAGTTCCTGATCTGTGTGCCTACATATCCTACAGTTTTGAAATAAACATTGATTTGTAATTCATACTTGAGAATAAAATGTGTCCTATACTCAGACTTTTGAATCAGAAGTCCTGGATCTGAATTCCAGTTGTGCCCCTTAACCTCCAGGCAATGCCTCCCCCTCCCAGGGCCTCAATTTCTTCATCTATCAAATTAGCCAGGAAAATAAGGGTTCAAGCCTGGCTTTTGACATATAATAGCTGTGTGACCCTGGGCCAGTCACTTAATCTCTTGGTGCACTAAGACTATAAATTGCAGAAGAGGTGCCAACCTACCTTAGTGTACGGATTTTGCTTACTTAGGAGTTCCTTATACCCATGGTTCCAAAATTTTTGGTCTGATGACCACTTTACACTCTTAAAAATGATTGAGAACCTTCCCCCATGAGCTTTTGTTGATGTGGGTGAGCTCTATTAGTATGTATTAGAAGTTTAAACGTCTTACTCTAATTTTTAAAATAGTTTTAATATCACAGACCACCCCCCTCCACCAACACTCCCCAGACCCCTGCAAAGGGTCTCAGGTACCCCAGGAGTTCCCCAACCCCGCTTTGAGAACCACTGCCCTATACTAATGAAATCACAGGTCCTTTCCCTAGGCCACACTCTGCTAGGTGCTTGGTATATGCAGACAAAGGTGAAATGGAGCCTGTTCTCAGGGAGTTTACTCTCTAGTCTATAGCATTATGCATTTTGAGCTAAAGGGGATGTTTGAGGCCATCTGGTCCAACTCACTTATTTTACGTATACGGAGATGAGCCCCAGAGCAGGTGAGTGACTTGGTCAAGGTCATACGTCTAATTAGTGGCCGAGCTGGGGTTTCAGTCCAGTTGCTCATCTAACTCCACTTTCCACAGCAGAATTTTCCAAGGCCAAGCACTGCTCTTGACAATTTATGAAAGATGAGGCAGTCTCTCCCGCCTCCCCCCACCTCCAGATCCTCACGCCCACCCGCTCCCACACTGGAAGGGGCCCCTTCCGCGCGTGGCCCAGCTTGTGAAGCAGCCAAACTGCACTCAGCCCCCGCAAAGCGCCCGCGTCCCCCCCCCCCCACCACGCTGCGGAGTCCTGCTCCCTCCCCCACCGCTGCCGCCGCCGCCGCCGCCGCCGCTGCCTCCCCTCGGGTTCCCCCCGCCCAGTCCAAAGGAGGACAGACTCCGGGCTCGCCTTTCCCTGCTGCGCTGCACGCTCGGAGCACTACCCTTGCCTCCCGGAGACCCCGGGTTGGGATTAGGCACCCACCGAACCACTCCTGGCTGCGAACTTGGGAGCCAGACAGACAGACAGCAGAGTGCAAGCAGCAGCCCGCCCGGATCCCCCTCCAGGAGTCCCCCGGATCCCACCTGCCCGCGCGCCTGCTCAAGAGCAGCTCTCTTACCCCAGCACCGACGACGGTGCCACCTTCAGCTACGGAGTCACCCAGAGGCAGCCAGAAGACAGCAGTCATACCAAAGAAGGAAAAGTTCTGGCTGAGTGATGTGAGCCCCCCCACGTCTCCCCAGGAGCCTCGGGAGGCCAAAGGAAACGGACTCTGCTCCATCTACCACCTTGGAACTGGACTGGCCCCAGGGCATCAGTAGAGCCGGTTTAGGAGAATGGGCATGAGCTTGGGATCCCCATCTCCCAGGGGGGTCCAAGACTCAGGGTTGCCTCTTTGCTAGGTTAGTTTTCATAACCTGAGATACTCTGGTGTGGTGCAGCTGGCCTGTAGGCTGGGGGGGGGGGGGTGAAGAAGGAGCTTTGGGAAATCCATCCCTCCCCAATCCTGCTGCTGCTGCTGCTTTCTGCCTATTTGTACCACCCCAGGCAAGACACTTACCTGGTCTGGCTCTGAATTCCATCTTTAAAAGGATCCTTCCTGCTCTGTGGGGGGTGGGGGTTGGGTCAGTCTCTTCTTTTGTAAAATGAAGGGTTTGGAATAGAGGTCACTGTGGTTCCTTCCAACTCTAGATCTAGGATCATCCAGGGTTGATTTGGATTATTTTTTTAATATCAGCATGGGCACTGACTCTCCCCTCCATTCCCAGCATCCGGGATTTGGGTTTTCTGAGGACTGTCTACTGTCCTGTTAGTATACACTCCCTGTCTCCCCTTCTCACTGGATTTTGGTTGTTTTGTTTTGTTTTGTGAGTAGTTATTTGCCTCTTCTCTTACACTTTGTCCAATTTTACTTCCCCCTTTCCTTCCTTAGAGTTTCAATCATGGGGAAATCTGAAAGCCAAATGGATATTGTGGAGAAATCGACCAGATCCAGGAAGAAGCCCTGGAGTGTCCTGGAGCTGGGCCTGTCGGTACTACTGCTTCTCATGACCTGCTCCTTGATCACGCTGGTGATCCTCTACATGGAAGTCAAGGGTAAGTGAGGAAGTCTGGCTCTACCCCAATGTGTTCCCCCAGCCCCGGGGCCATCTGAGAGGGTTGGTCCAATACTAGGCTCTCCACAGACCCTTAGAAGGGTCAGCTTGGCTGTGAACAGTCTGCCCTATTGATTTCCCTTGAAATATGGACTGGGGTGCTTTGCTTGTCAGGGTGCTTTTACATGAGCCCCACTGTTTCATAAACATCCCAAGGCATGGAGGGGGTTAGAGGGTCAGCACTGCAAAAGACAGAGCTTCAACTAGGGAGAGAGCAAAAGAGGCTTCCTTCTGTTATCCCTCTCAGCCTTCAGAGGTAGGATGAGGAATGGAGCCCAGGGCAGCCAAGCCACCAGCAAAGCTGGGGCTGGTCTGGAAGGTTCTGGAAAACAAGAGCACAGAGTGGGGGGAAGAATGGAGGTCTTAACTGGGAAAGGGACAGGGGGTAGCCAGGGACAGCTCAGTTGAGGGACCCAGCCAGAAAACACTCACAGCCACCCAGATGCTTTACTGAAAAGGCTATGAAGCACACTTGCTTTTTGCTTTGTTCCCCTGTCCATGACAATCTCCAGAAAACCCCCTCCCTCTGAAGAATGAAGTCTCTTCTCATAGGGGTTTCTTAGGGGTTTTATTCCTGGGCTCCTGGCTCCAGTTTTCCAGCTATCTAAATGCCTCTGAATCTGTTGAGTCACAAGAGCTGTCAAGACTAAACCTTAATTTCTTAAAGGATCATAAGCCAGGACTAGTCCCCACTCCCAGCTCCATTTGCTCAGTGAAGATTTTTCCCTGGGGCTTGTCCCATCAGCATGCCCTGTTGGCTTTCCCACACTTGCCAGATATTCAGTGGCACAGACACATACCAATGGGAAGAGCTCTGGATTTGAAGTCAAAGACACATGTTCAAATCCCACCTCAGACATTCAGATAGATGTGTGACTCTGGGCAAATCACTTACCCTGTCTGAGTCTCAGCCTTCTCTGCCATAAAATAGGAATCCTGATATCGCCTACTTCACATATCAGATGAGATGGTCTATATGAAATACTTCACAAACCTTAAAGAGTTAGTTATATCTCAGCTATTAGTAGTATGAATGTGGGCTCTGCCTCTTACTACCTATGGGACCTTGAGGAAGTCACTTTTTTTTTTTTGGTGAGGCAGTTGGGGTTAAGTGGCTTGCCCAGGGTCACACAGCTAATAAATGTCAAGGGTCTGAGTCCACATTTGAACTCAGGTCCTCCTGAATTCAGGGCCAGTGCTCTATCCACTGTGCCACCTAGCTGCCCCGGAAGTCACTTTTAATAAGAGCTTGTGTATAGCCAGCTCTTTTAGATCTTCTAAGAACTTTCCATGTGGTTGATTTTTTTTTCCCCAGGGCAATGAGGGTTAAGTGACTTGCCCAAGGTCACACAGCTAGTGTCAAGTGTCTGAGGCCAGATTTAAACTCAGGTCCTCCTGAATCCAGGGCCAGTGCTTTATCTACTGAACCACCTAGCTGCTCTATGTGGCTGATTCTCACAATAATCCCATTAGATGGTCACTATTATCTCCATTTTATAGAGGAGGAAACTGAGGCGTGGAAAGGTAAACTGAGTCAGCTAGGTGGCACAGTGGATAGAGCACTGAATCTGGAGTCAGGAAGATCTGAGTTCAAATCCCACTTCAAATAGTTCCTAGCTGTGTGACCTTGAGCAAATCACTCTATGCCTCAGTTTCCCCATTTGAAAAATGGGAATAATAATAATAGTAATAAAAATAGCACCTGTCTCCCAGGATTACTGTGAGGATCCAGTGAGATAATATTTATAAAGTGCTTTGCTAAGCTTAAAGTGCTATATAAATTCTAGCTACTATGATTAGTATTATTAAAGGGGCAGCTAGGTGGTACAGTAGATTGTGTGCTGGGCCTGATGTCAGGAAGAATCTTCTTCCTGAGTTCAAATCCAGTCTCTTAATAGCTGTGTGACCCAGGGCAAGTCACTTAATTGTTGTCTGCCTCGGTTTCCACATCTGTAAAATGAACTGGAGAAGGAAAAGGCAAACCACTCCAGTATTTTTGTCATATGGGATCATGAAGAGCCTGACATGACTGAAACAACTGACAAACAACAGAAGTCTGAATAAATTATTTGGCTTTGGGAACAGAGATAGGAAGCATCTGAGACAAGATTCAGACCCATTTCCTTGTGTAGACTCCTATCCAATGTCTCTCTCTTTAAGAACTTAAGTTTCAGGGGCAGCTAGGTGGCACAGTGGATAAAGCACCAGCTCTGGATTCAGGAGGACCTGAGTTCAAATCTGGCCTCAGACACTTGATACTAGCTGTGTGACCCTGGGCAAGTCACTTAACCCTCATTGCTCTGCCCCCCCCAAAAGAACGTAGGTTTCAGAGTAAATGCTAGAGAGGGGGCAGCTAGGTGGCACAGTGGATAAAGCACAGGCCCTGGATTCGGGAGGACCTGAGTTCAAATCCAGCCTCAGACAGTTGACACCTACTAGCTGTATGACTCTGGGCAAGTCACTTAACCCTCATTGCCCTGCAAAATAAACACAAACAAACAGAGTAAATGCTAGAGGCAGAATTTAAGTTCAGGACTTCCTGACTTGAAATCTTGTTTTCTATCCATTGTCAGATTGCTTCTTCACCCTTCCAGACCTAATTTTCTTCATCTTTAAAACAGGATGAGGTTTGGGAAGGGGAAAATACTGCTGCCATGGAGGCAGAAGGTAGTATTGGGTAGAATGCTGGACTTGGAGTCAGGAAAACTTGAGTTCAAATCCTACCTCAGAACTTACTAGCTGCATGACTCTAAGCAAGTCAGTTCTCTTTAGCCCTCAGTTTCTTTGTCTGTAAAATGAGGGAGTTGAATTCCATGGCTTCTGAAGTTTCCTCTAGTTCTCCAGCCCTGTCCTACAAGTCTCCCAGATGAAGATTCTAAGCAGCCCCCATTTTCTATCTGAACAGCAGAACCCCTGAATTATTACAGGGGCCCAGGATTGCATGTCTGAGGATTTGACGTTCATAACATCCTCTGAGCAGACACCCAGAACATTTCTTATCTCTATGTCTTGTTACCCTGGGAGATGTGAACTCAATGTCTTTACGCTAAGGTGAGGTTTCAGCTTTGCAGACAGGTACATTAAAAACGATTTATCATAGTGGAAAAATAAAGCCTTGTTTATGTAGGGCTGGGAGGAAGAAATAGCCAAACTGGGAGCTATCATGTATGGGGAGCCTGCTATCTTTATTGTCTGTTTAATGGCATCTCATCCATCCTTCACAAAGTACTTGAAGTAAATCTCTGATGAATATGTGATCATAGGTACAGCTCTAGAGTTAGAACACGGGTTCAAATCTCATCTCTGATGCTTACTAATTTAGGTGAGTCACTTTACCTCAGTTTCCTGATTTGTAAAATGAAGGAGTTGCTCTACATGGCCCCTGGGGTCTCTTCTGGCTCCAAATCTATGATGACACAGTCTTTATCCAGCTTGATCTCATGTCCCCTGATGGAATCATGTTCTCCACGAGGGATATTTTGAACAGCTATCTGTGTTTTATTTTCATCTTGGGACCGTTGTTAAAGAATGCTGGATTTTGTGTCAGAGTCCAAACCCCAGGTCTGACACTTCCTACTTGTGGGACCCTGGGCAAGTCTCTGGGCCTTGGTTTCGTCATCTGATCAATGAAGGAACTAGACCGTGGCTATGGATTAAAAGGAGCAGGGGGCATGTGATGACTGCCTTCAAGTAGGTGAAGGGCTATTATGTAAAAGAGGCTGCATGAGCCTTTTCTGCTTGGCCCCAGAGGAAAGATCCAGGAGCAGTGAGGAAGGAGCAGAGCCAAGGTCTTCTTCTCGACTGGAGTCCCAGTCTGCACTCTGGGAAAGTCTTGTAAGTGTTCATGTCGTTTCTGCCCACTCACCCCCAACAGAGTATAAGCTTTTTGAGGGCAAAGGCTATTTTTAATTGTGTCTTTGTATTCCTATCCACTAGCGTGGCACCACATAGTAGGGGGCCTAATGTTCATTGGATTATTATATGGTGGTGACAGAGATCATGGAGCCTGAGAGGTAGAGGATGCCAGAGGACATCTAGATTTGAACCTAGGTCTTCCTGACTCCTGACCTGGCATTTTATCCATTGCTTCACTTTGTTGCCTTAGTTACCCATATACATACTTATGCATGTGTATATGTATACACATATGCTTATATGTACTCTATATGTGTTATATAAACATATAATTACATATCCACACACATGCATACTCATGTATATATGTGTGTATGTGTGTGCATGTGCGTGCATATTTGTGTGTACAATGACTATAAATAAACTGTGACAATAAATACAGACAGTCCCTGAGCTCTCTCTTCCAGGGATAGTTATCCTTTGAATCACTTTGTTCACCGATTAATGTCCATGTCCTGTTTAGAGGAACTCTCTGCCTCTGAGGGCAAGTGTAGAGAGTGTAGAGAGGATGAACCCTTGCTTAAGGGTCTAGAGCTTGTGTAGAGATCCCTGTCGGTCTAAACCTGGAGAGCTCACTCCTCTGGATGACTTCAGTGATTGGCCATCACATTTCCCCCAAAGCCTGAGAACTCAGCCGCCAGTCAGCTGAACTGACTGAGATAAGGCTGCTGTCTTTGGGGAGCTGTCATGAAAACCAAGGCCAGGGGAGGCCAGCAAGGATTTTCAGACCAGTGAAATCTTGGTGAGAAATGAAATGTCTGCACACCAAGACAGGGAGCCTTCAACTGACAGATAATGGATCATAGCCATCCCTCCATGGAGAGTATCGGAGTCTTGGTGTTCTGAGGCATCTTAAAGGTCATTCAGACCAACCTGAAGGTGAACCCATTATCTACAATATCCCCAGGGCAGTTAGGTGGTGCAGTGGATAGAGCACTGGCCCTGGAGTCAGGAGGACCTGAGTTCAAATCTGTCCTCAGACACTTGACAACTTACTAGCTGTGTGACCCTGGGCAAGTCACTTAACCCCAGTTGCCTCACCAAAACAAAACAAAACAAAAAACAAAAACATCTACAATATCCCCAAGAAGTGATCTTCCAATTTCTTCTTGGAGACCTCTAGCAGAGGGAAACCCTCTAGCTCACAAGACAGCCCATTCCACTTTGGGGAATGGGAAGAGAATCATATGAGCCTGGATCTAGAGTTGGAAAGGTCCTTTGAGGTCATCTTGATGCTTCCTCTCCTTTTACAGTGGTAGTAACTGGAGCCTAATGGTGGTATTTCGGGGTCAAAGGGTATGCCCAGTTCAGAGACTTAGTGAAAGACACTTATTTCAAGCAGGATTTTCTTTTAGCCTTATGCAATGGAAAGATCAATAAACTTGGATTCCTGGAACCTGAGTTCAAATCTCAGCTCTGCCACTTCTTGTGTGACCTAGACAAGGTCCTTTGACTTTATAGGCCTCAGTTTCCTCACCTGTCAAAGGAGGGGGTTGGACCATATGGACTCCAAGGTTTTTTCCAACCCTAAGTAGTCATGATCCAATAATCCTAGTTCCATAAAGATTTCTAGAAAGCATTTAAGAGAGGGTGGAGTGAGTGTGGCTGGGAAGGGTAAAGGGAAGGGAATAAGCATTTTTGATTACCTACTATGTGCCAAGTACTGTGCTAAGGGCTTTTACAAATATTACCTCATTTGATCTTCGCAACAACTCTAGGAGATGGGTGCTTCTATTTTTCCCATCTTATAGATGGGGAAACTGAGGTAGGCAGAAAGGAGGTAACTTGATCAGGGTCCAATGGCTAGGAAGTATCTGAGATAGGATCTGAACTCATATCTTGCTGAATCCAGGCAAGATTTCTATCTACTGCAACAACCAAACTGCCTTACCCAGGCAGCATGAGGGTAGTAGTTGGCAACCCAGGCACTTTATTCCACTGTTATGCTGTGCTTGGACTGTGTTGGTTATCCACTCCTTGGGAAAGGCAGTTGGATAAGTTGTGGCATTTGATGCCTTATCTATTGTAACTCCTATCCACACTGGAGCCAAACAGAACTGCTCTCTGACCTTTGGATGTGGCATCATGCTCTCCTGCCTCTGCTCAGACACTTCCCTAGCTCTAGAATGCCTTCTCTACCTCCACCTTTTCACTCTTGACTTGCAAGCCATCACTTAAAGACCACCCTATGGGGTAGCTAGGTGGCACAGTGGATAAACCACCGGCCCTGGATTCAGGAGGACCTGAATTCAAATCTTGCCTCAGACACTTAACACTTATTAGCCGTGTGACCATAGGCAAGTCATTTAACCCTCATTGCCCTGCAAAAGAAAGAAAAGAAGGAAGGAAGGAAGGAAGGAAGGAAGGAAGGAAGAAAGAAAGAAAGAAAGAAAGAAAGAAAGAAAGAAAGAAAGAAAGAAAGAAAGAAAGAAAGAAAGAAAGAAAGAAAGAAGGAAGGAAAGAAAGAAAGAAAATGAAAAAAAAAAGACCAAGCTAAATGGCACATCCTCCAGGGAATCTTTGCTGATTCACCCATTAGTATCATTTTTTTTTGGTGAGGCAATTGGGGTTAAGTGACTTGCCCAGGGTCACACAGCTAGTAAGTGTTAAGTGTCTGAGGCTGAATTTGAACTCAGGTCCTCCTGACTCCAGGGCAGGTGCTCTATCCACTGTGCCACCTAGCTGCCCCATTAGTATCAATTTTCATCCTGAGATTTGACATAGAACTTCTAAATCACTAATTGCATATCTGTCTCGTAATAGCAAATATTCTAATCATTTGTGCTCGTGAGTCATACCTTGAATAACATATATCCAGTGCTTTGAAAACCCGAAGGCAATCAATAAATGCCAGCCATTATCAATTAATCAAACAAGCATGGATTAAGCACCTATTTAATGGACCAGATAGTAAGGATATAGAAACAGAAAGAAAACAACAGACCCAGCGCTAAAGATGGTACAGTGTGATGAGGGGAGACAACATAAGCAGCCTTATGCTCCAGGCAAGTGAACTGTGAAGAGTTGCCCCCTTATATAAGTTTATATAAAACTGTCCAACATGAATACAAAGTAAATGTGTTCAGGGGGGAGAGGAAGGAGGTAGGAAAGATATAAGCAGCTGGAGAGGCAATCAGGAAAGACATTATGTAGCTTCATGCCTACACTCTACAAAGCATAAAAAACACAAGATAAAAAAAGTTACAAGGCAATGTGAATTAAACCCCTTCACTGCCACCCCCGCAGATCTCAAGGTTGTTTCTAGTCATAAAAGATGAAAATGTATATGAAACAGTTACAAGGAAACCAGTCCTTCCTAGAAATGTTGGGTAATTCTGAGTGGCTGCGGTGATGAGAGGTAGGAATACTTTATGACCTGGAAAACAATAAAATCTGGAATCCTTCACGGATGCCTCAATCTAAGGTAAAAAGACCCTCCACACCCCCACCCCACCCCCAGGACCTTTGAATCTTCCAATCATAAATAAACAGTGGTTGAAAGAATTCCTTGAGAATTAGAGGCATTTCTTATGGATTCCTCAGTTTTTCTAATGATTTCTGTCTATATGTCACTCCCTCCTCCACTGGAAGAAGACCCAGTATGGCCAGATTGCATCTTCTGCTAACTTCAGCCTCAGCCAGAATCATTTTCCGTGAAACACTGCTCTCAACTTGTGATTGGTAAAGGAGGTGACTGGGATCGCTTCTCCCTCATATATTTGTTTTTAATTATGTGAAAGATTGGTTTTGGATTCAAGCCAAGGCTGGATGAGAACTTGTTGGGTATGTTGGAAAAAAGATTCATGGCTGGAGATACTTGAACTAGAAAGCAACTAAGGTCCATACCAACTCCATGCTTCAGGATGGCATGGGACAAAAAATATTTCAGCCTTGCATAAACTGCCATACTTTGTAACAGCTCTCATTATATCATATGATTGAGAGCTTACAAATGACCCTGAAGATCATTTTGTTCAACCCCCACATTTTGCAGATTCAATTCAGCCCTGTTATTTTTGCCTTCGTTAGAAGTCTTCAAGAGGACATGGGATGGCCAGTTTTCCGGGAACCAGATGATGGCCTAGTGAGCAGACAAGTGGACAATCTTTCCAACTCTAAAATTTTGTGATTCTGGGAAGTTAAGGACCATCAAAGAAAGATACTTGTTCAAGGTTATCTAGTTTGTAAACCCAAAGGTGGTATTCATCTCCAGGTCCTCTGATTCCCAAAGCAGTTTTCTTCCCATTCCAACTACACCCTCTTCAGGTATAAAGCCACATATTTGGATGCAAAGAGTAGTGTTAGGGCCAGACAATGTGGGCTTCAGTCCTGGCTCTGACACTTCTTAGCTCTGTGACCCTAAGAAAGTAATTTTGCTTCTCTAAACTATAGCTTCTACTTATTTATTTATCTATCTATTTATTTATTCAATCATTTATTTATTTATTCATTTATCTATCTATCTATCTATCTAGTTAGTTAGTTAGTTAGTTAGTTAGTTAGTTAGTTAGTTAGTTAGTTAGTTAGTTTTGTGAGGCAATAGGGGTTAAGTGGTTTGCCCAGGGTCACACAGCTAGTAAGTGTCAAGTATCTGAGTTCCACTTTTATAAAATGGGAAAAACGATACAGTTCACTGCTTCTCAAAGAAGGCAGGGAATAAAGTACTTTGTAAACTTGAAAACCACTATAAAATGTTGCATTATTATTATTATCAAATTCTCAGCTTTTATGGAGTTAAGCTAGAAACAGTTCTAGAACAAACAAATCAATATCTTGAAATTATTCTTTTATATTTCATGTTCCATGGAATTGCACAGGTGAGTAAAATAACTGCTTTTTAATCATTGAATAAAATTATTGGAATGTAAGCTCATCTTCAGGCTCACTGGAAGTATATTCTGGGCAACTCCAATAGCAGGCAGGATGTTAGGGATGGGATTTATATGTCTCCTTCTTCCCACATGATTTCAATTTCCTTTTCTAGGTCTCTATATTTTCTATTGGAGGTTATGAGTATTAGGCATAGTGAAAACAGGAACTGACTTTTACCTTTCTTTGTATCCCTACATTTAACATATTGCCTGGAACATAGTAGGTACTTAACAAATGTTTATTGATTAATCGATTGTTCCAAAAGTATAATGGGTCAGTGTTACGTCTGGATGATGGTGGACAACAGTTTTGTTTGTGATTATGCTCTGACTCCAATACATTTTGTTTGTTGAATTCTCAAAGATATTTTAAGGTCTGTATTTTTGGTATGGGGGATTTGTAAGCTGTTAATTTATGAAATATAGTAAGCTTCTGGTGCATGGTTTTAGGTCACTGATTAGGTATTTCTAGGTCTCTGGGAGATATAAAATTTCTCAATCTGCAAGGTTATGTTACACAGTTATTACCATTTTACTTCATAGGCTTCATCTATGAATAAATCTAGGGTCTTGTAACTTTTCTTGGGTAAGTAATCTGACCCCAACTAACTGTTATAAACCTTTACATTTCTATGAAAACATCCACTGGATTCAGCCATTTGTCTGATGTATCTTTAATGGCATTTTATTAATAGAGGTCATGTGGCTGTTGCTTATATAGGACCTTTAGATTTCATTCTTAGATCTTAGCACTTTCATATCTTTCATCCAGTGATAAACTACTTTGGGTTAAATTCCCCAAGTACCTATTATTAGCCTTTACTATTGCTCAAGGAAGGTAGGTTTTTATAGTTTTTTATTATTTGTTTGCCACATGCTCTGAGAATATGTCTAAATCTTCCTCCTCCTTTTTGCTAAGCCAAAGTTAATTTGCCTTAGAATGGTGAGTCTTATGGTTTGCTAATATTGTGTAGGTTTTGTTAGAATACTTTCTAAATTTGTGTAGTCCATTTCGTGGATCCAAAATTATAAACTGAATGGTATCATGGAGGCATTGGTTGGTTTAAATGTACCCTTCTCATTGAGCTTTGAGTTTAGGATGCCAGTAGGTCTCTTAACATGTTTAGAAATAGATTTCACTTTGATAGGTTCATGTTTCATTGTGTACTGCCTGAAGGAGGCCAAAATATTTGTAAATCTTGCCTTCTTCTTTTGGTTCAGTTTGATCTCTGGATTCAAGCCCGAAGCCTGTAGTCTCTATCTTTCCTTGGTATGCATTAAGAATTTTACACTTGCTGAGTCCAAACATTTTGATATAATTGGAGAAAGATTTCATAGTATGTATAAGCTATTTATTGTACTTTCTCAGGGGAGTCAAATAGTTTTGTACCTAATGTGATTAAAGAAATGTTTTGATTTGATTCCCTCTTTAATTTGAAAGTCATACTTAGTTTTATTTAGGTGAAATTATCGTGGATTTAAGGCTAGGAAGCACCATAATGAGTTTAGAATGTTTCACAACAAAATGTCAGATTTTAATATGAATTCTTCTTGTCATTATTGTGTCAGCAGAGTGTTTTAAAAGTTTATCAAATAGGCTCTATTCTACTCACTATACTTGGGTTTATTTTATGTATTTGCAGTTCCTGCATAAACCATAAGTCAGAAGCTTTGTAATAATAAAGGCAATATAGATGTTACACCATTTTCAGGCAGCTTGTTCAGTGATTATCTATTATTGTTAACCAAGCAGTCATTAAATATTTATTAAGCACCTACTATCTTCCAGGCACTGTGATAGGAGCTTACAATTGTGTTTTTTGTTTTGTTTTGTTTTTGTTTTTGCAGGGCAATGAGAGTTAAGTGACTTGCCCAGGGTCACACAGCTAGTTAAGTGTCAAGTGTCTGAGGCCGGATGTGAACTCAGGGAGTCCTGAATCCAGGGCCAGTGCTTTATCCACTGCACCACCTAGATGCCCCGGAGCTTACAATTGAATTAGGTAGACAACATGCAAACAAATATATACAAAGCAAGCTTTATACAACATAAATAGGGAATAATCAAGAGAGGAAGGCACTAAAATTAAGAAGGGTTGGGAAAGACTTCCAGTAAAACATGTTATTTTGGTTGGAGTTTAAAGGAAGCCAGAGAGGTCAGTAGTTGGAGTAGAGGAAGAAGAGCATCCCAGGCATGTAGGACAGCCAGAGAGAATCCCTGGAGCCAAGAGATAGAGCATCTTGTTTGTGGAACAGCCAGAGACCAGTATCACTGTGTCATTAAAGAGTATGTGTTGGGGGCAGCTAGGTGGTGCAGTAGATAAAGCACCGGCCTTGGATTCAGGAGGACCTGAGTTCAAATCCAGCCTCAGACACTTGACACTTACCAGCTGTGTGACCCTGGGCAAGTTACTTAACCCTCTTTGCCCTGCAAAAACAAAAACAAAAACAAAAACAAAAACAAACAAACAAAAAGAGTATGTGTTGGTGGTATCATATGAGTAGATTTGGACCTGTCTCATAATATACAGTTCCCTGGATCATCTGGGAAGGCAAAGTCCTTATTATTTTAAAGTTTTTGTTTCAATAGGGTAGCTCACCAGCCCCGAATATAGAGGATACCAGTGAAAACTGACCAGGAGGTGGGACAGTCCCAGAGGTAATTGTCCAAGGATGGTGGGATCTAAATTCTTTAAGCCTGGAGATTAGCTAAGTCTTCTGTTTTTCCCTAGGGAAGCCACTGCTGCTCTTTCCCATTTCGTTCTATATCCCAAGAGAAGAGAAGACTTTTGTAAGACGAGATTTTGAAGGTAGCCCTTTTCCTGCCTGTTATAAGCATAGTCCTGAGTAAGCTCACCTGGGAAGCAGCTACATTTACCAAACAGAGCATGTCTCTGTGGGCATTGTGGCCATGGCCACTAATTTCTCTTAGTCACCATTAATGCTACTAGAGTGTACAACCCCCATAATAACTTGATTATCATGCAAGTCAACCCAGGAGCAAGACTGAAAAATAACAAGAGAGAGAGAGAGAGAGAGAGAGAGAGAGAGAGCCACCTGGTGGATTCTCTCTCTCTCTCTCTCTCTCTCTCTCACACACACACACACACACACACACACCCTTGTGCTACAGAAAAGTCAAAATCATCCTCTAAGGCTTTTGTTTTGTTTTGTGAGGCAATTGGGGTTAAGTGACTTGCCCAGGGTCACACATCTAGTAAGTGTCAAGTGTCTGAGGCCAGATTTGAACTCAGGTCCTCCTGACTCCAGGGCTGGTGCACTATCTACTGCACCACCTAGCTGCCCCTAAGGCTTTTATTGAACAGCTTTCTTGTGTCCAAGCTTGTGCTAAGCCCTATTGGGGGGACAGGAGGGCTAGAAGAGATTTTCGCTACCCTTAAGAAACTTAGGGAGTGATTAGAAAGAAAGCCCATATACATACATACATATATATATATATATATATATTGTGTGACCCTGGGCAAGTCACTTAACGTTCATAGCCCCACCAAAAAAAAAAAGTCCAGATATAGACATAAGAAACAGCTGGAAAATATAATTAATTAAAAAATGACCACCTACTGGATGCAAGCCATGGTGCTTCCCAGTGAAAAAGAGAAAATTAAGACAGAGACCACATTTTCCAGTCTATTTGGGGAAGGCAAGGCATTCACTCCCATAATGATACAACATATCTTAAATGCCAGATAAAGGTGTGCAAACAGTAAATGTTCTAGGAACCCAGAAGAAGAAGAGGTCACTTTGAATGGAGGCCATATGGGAAGGCTTCAGAGGGGAGGAATGGCTTTGATAGTATAATTTAGGGGGCACATTGATTTGGACTATTGGTGAGAAGAAGGGTCAAAATTGTCAGGTCCACTTGTGCTACCTGACCCATTTCCAGTCTTGCTCCCAAAGTGACATGCCTGGGAACTAACTGGTATGATGGGGGTGGGAAAGCACCTTCTCACTGGCTCCACCTACCTCTTGCATTTTACTAAAAGAAGCAAATTTGATCCAGATCTGGGTCCCCTTCAAATTATTCCAGGGTCTCTACTCAGCAAGATTTCAAAGTGCTCAAGTGAGAAGGCTCTTCCTTAATTTCTATGTAAGTGCCTGACTTGGGCATAAAGCTGAAAAGGCAGCAGGTAAGGCTGATATAGCTGCTAGTTTTATGCTGCTCCTCACAAACAAAATTGTACTGCTCATGCTGAATTGTGTGTCTTCACCATTAGAACTCTAAGCAGCGAAAGACCAATGTGGGAATCATGGGAAGGCTTTGTGGGAAAAAAAAAAAGAGACAAAAACAATAACTAAGACAAGGAAATAGGGGCATTGACCTATGTTGCTGAAATTTAGAGGGGGCAGTAACAGGACTTTTGATCCTCAAACAGCATAGAAGCAACTGAGATTAATTCTTTGTCAGCAAGAATAGTTAAGGTAAGAAGCTGTTGGATAGTATCTTACTGTTCCCCTAGCCTTGGAGGCTGTATGTACCCCAGGAGAGCTCCTCACTTCCTGTGGGCACAGATAGTATTCATTATGGCTCTATCTGGACCTTACAGGATGTATAAGAAGAGAAGGTAGAGAAATCCCAAAGAGGAGGGCACAATCTAAGTAAAGACAAAATTCCAGAGGTGACCCCAGGGCTTCAGACAAGTGGGGAGGCAGATGGAGTTAGGGAGGTTAAATTTGAGAAGACACTCTGCTGGAGCCCCATAAGCTCAGACCGTCCTGATTGGCTTCTGTTTATCCTCCTAGACTTTTCCAAAGCAAAATCAGTTGGCATTGTCCCCTGGAAAAGACTGTTCAACTCTATATGAAGTCCTCCCTGAGGTCTGGTGAATCAGGATGGTGCCTAGGTTGCCATCCTCGATGTTCCTACTGGCCTGACACCACTAGCAAAGCACAGGTTAGGGGCCCTTGAGAAAGTGAATTTGTAGTTCTGAAGACCTGGGTTCAAATCCCAACATTTCACATCTCTGAGACTCTATTTCCTCACCTGTAAAATGAGGAGATTGGACTACATTGTTTCAGAGGTCCCTTCTAGCTTAAAATATATGTTCCTTTCCTTATCCTCTTCCCCCCTTAGACTTCCCCTTGGCAACATCTTTGCTCCTCCCCAGGAGAACATCCTGTTTCCATATGTTTATTTTTTCCTATTTGCCTCTTACAGACCCCAGAATTGCTACCAATTTTGAAGAAATCTGTGTCCACCCTGGTTGTGTGATAGCAGGTAAGTAAATGTCCCCTCTGTCTACCCCTCAAGAAGGGATTGAAATAAAAAAGAAGGCATTGAAATTAAACTTGGTTTAGAAGATCCCTCTGAATTTAATGGTGAGTGTACCTCCACCCCTCCAGTGTAGCCATATTGGACTGGCACCTACTCTTAGAATAGGCTTCAACATAGGGATGATTTACCATCTATCTCAGTTAAAGATAAAACCAGAGCTTGTCAGGAGGGTAATTGGTTGCTGAGCTGACGAAGTTCCTGGGATAAGTGGCTGGTTGCCTTGGCTCCCACACAGACTCCTAAAAGTTGACCTCTCCAGATCCAGTTCAACCTTTCTTTCATCATCTCTAACCTGGACCACTGCAGTAATCTCTCACTTGGCCTCCTAAGCTCAAATCTCTACTCTCTCCTATCCATCTTCCACATAGCTACCAAAGTATAGGTCTGAGTATGTCATCCTCCGGTTCTAAACACTCTATTGGCCCCCTATTGCTTCCAGGATCAAATGGTAAGTCATGCATTTGGCTTTTAGGGCCTTTTACCACCTTCCCCCAACCTAATTTTCCAGCCTTGTTATGTATTATTTCCCTTATGGTCTAGCCAAGCTGTCATGAACAAGGATATTCCCTATATACAGCACTACATATTCCCAACCATGCCTTTGCTAAAACTATCTCCTAGGACTGTGATGCTTTTCCTCCTCACCTCTCTCTCTTGGAATGACAGAATTTTTGAGTGCCTACTATGTGCCAGGCACTATTGAATTTCATGCTTTTATATGTGCCTATGATTTCCCCCAACACAATGTAGACTCCTCAGGTGAACAAGTGAACAAACAAATGAATGAACAAATTAACGCATGAATGAACAAATGAATGAATGAATGAATGAATGAACGAACAAATGAATGGATGGATGAATAAGTGGAAACTTTGGGACATAGTAGATAATTAATAAGTGCTTGTTGATTGGTCGATGGCAGAAAAAGCTTAGAAGCATACTGGCACAAAGGAAGAGCCACCAGACTGGGGGACAAAGGCATAGGTTCAAATCCTAGCCCTGCAATTTGCTAGGCACTAGGCCTCCCATATGCTCTCCTGGGCTAAGCTTCCATTACTGTCTAAGGTTAGTAGCTGGTAAGGAACTAGAGCCAAAGTCTCCTGACTCCTAGTTTGGTGGTCTTTCCTAATCTAGGATTCTTTCCACTATGACACATTATTGCTCAGTCATGTCAGTAAATTCAACTGAACATTTCTAAAGTACCTACTATGTTCCAGGCACTGCTCCAGGTTCTGAATATACAAAGACAGAAAGGAAATTTGTATTTTCAAAGAATGTGAATTTTATTGCAGGAGGGGGGATATAATTTGCCACGCAAATGGATAGATAACCCAAGTTAATTTGAGGAGAGAGAGAGAGAGAGAGAGAGAGAGAGAGAGAGAGAGAGAGAGAGAGAGAGAGAGAAGAAGAAGAAGAAGAAGAAGAAGAAGAAGAAGAAGAAGAAGAAGAAGAAGAAGAAGAAGAAGGAGAAGGAGGAGAAGGAGAAGGAGAAGAAGAAGAAGGAGAAGGAGAAGAAGAAGAAGAAGAAGAAGAAGGAGAAGGAGAAGAAGAAGAAGAAGAAGAAGAAGAAGAAGAAGAAAGAGAAGGAGAAGGAGAAGGAGAAGAAGGAGGAGGAGAAGGAGAAGAAGGAGGAGGAGAAGAAGAAGAAGAAGAAGAAGAAGAAGAAGAAGAAGAAGAAGAAGAAGAAGAAGAAGAAGAAGAAGGAGAAGGAGAAGGAGAAGAAGGAGAAGAAGGAGGAGGAGAAGGAGAAGGAGAAGAAGGAGGAGGAGGAGGAGAAGAAGAAGAAGAAGAAGAAGAAGAAGAAGAAGAAGAAGAAGAAGAAGAAGAAGAAGAAGAAGGAGAAGGAGAAGAAGAAGACGAAGAAGAAAGAAGAGGGGAAGAAGAGAAGGAAAGGGAGGGGGAGGGAGAGGGGACAGGAGAGTAGAAGAGAGGAGAGAGGGGGAGGAGAATAGAGAGGGAGAGGAGAAAATGGAGGGGAGAAGCAAAGGGAAAAGAGGAGGAGGGAAAGGGTGAAAAGAGAGGGAAGGAGGGAGGAAGAAAGCAAAGGAGGGAAAAGAAAAGAAACAGCAAGGAAGGCAGAGAGAGGAAAGAGGGAAAGAGAACTGCACCAGCTGCCCCCAGATCATTAAATTTTTAATGTGAACATTTAGAATCAAATCAGAGTTTGGTACTAAATAGAGGGGGCAGCTAGGTGGCGTAGTGGATAAAGCACTGGCCCTCATTTCAGGAGGACCTGAATTCAAATTTGGTCTCAGACACTTGACACTTACTAGCTGTGTGACCCTGGGCAAGTCACTTAACCCACATTGACCAGCAAACAAAAAAAAATAGTATTAAATAGAGTCATTAACTCAGAACTAGGCTGATAATCATATGGATGGAAAGAAAGGGATGGATGTGAGAGGTGCTGCACATAAGATTTAGCAAATGACAAGATATGGTGAAGGGTTGGGGGGAAGCAGGTAGAAAAAGATGTTAAACTTTCCATGCTTTCTACTGATGTTGCAAAGATCCCTTTGGAGTGAATGTGCTTCCCATTGGTTATGTCTTGATCTCTTGTTTCCTTCCGTCTATTATCCAAAGCACTGCATCTCTAGATCCCCAACTAATGCTCTCTGGATAAATTGGAAGGAGTGAAGCCAAAGTCCTTTGATAAGAATACATGGGTGGGACAGTCAGTTCTGCTTTCTCTTGGTACCAGCAAAAATCTATCTGAGATGAAGGCATCTAGGACTCAGTAGAACACGGTTAAAAGTGGCATACAGTGGAGAGGTCACTGGCTCTGACCTGAGTTGAAACTCTGTCTCTGATGCTACCTCTATGACCTTGAAGTGTGAGTCATGACCTCCCTTGCCTCAGTTTCCTTCTCTGTAAAATTGAAGAGTTTGGACCAGGTGGCCTCTGAAGTCTCCTCAAGCTCAAGAGCTATGATTTGCGATATCTCGAGGCAATATCAGAGAGGTCTATGAGATCTCATGACTGCCCATTGCTACTGTCCTCCCTCTGAAATAACTTCCACCTATTCTGTATAGATCTTCTATGTACTTTAGTTGATAGTATGTTGTCTCCCCCACTAGAAATGAGGGAAAATATTTTTGCCCCTTTTTGTGTCCTCAGCACTTAGACTGTGCCCGACACATAGTAAATGCTTGTTGACCAACAGCCTGATTAGATTGCCTGACAGCTCCCGCTATGCTTCAGGGAAGAGTTAGGCCATTATAGGCTCAGACAGCTTCTAGATTGCTCTTCTTCCTGATGGAAGAGTAAACCAGTCAGCTTGGGGGTTGGTTAGCATAGTTTCTATGTTTATCAGGGAGGATGCTTTGGGGGTTTGCCTGGTCAGCATGTTGATTAGATAAGTGGGATCTGCAGCTGTATAGAAAACCTCTGATTATCAAGGACCTTTAATTACCCATATACAACCAATCAACCAAGAAGCATTTATTAGGCACCAACTATGTAGGAGGTATTATTCTGGGCATTGGAGGTACAAAGATGAAAGGAGTTTACATTCTATAGGGAAAGACAACATGCAACACACAGATGCACACAGATGCTGTGAGGAGAAATGACAAATGACAAGAAAGTTTGGTGAGGTAGGGGGCATTAGGTTTGCAAGTTAAATCTTAAAGAGTTTCAGGGTGTGTCCCTTGACTCAGTCCACATCTAATATAGCCCCAGCTGTTTACCAGATGTCTGCCTCAGTTTCTTCAACAGTAAAAGGATGAGAATAGCAATAACAATAGCAATTGCAGTCCCTCCTGGTATGGTTGTGAAGACTGGATGAGATAACATCTGTAAAGTGCTTAACCTAGCAACTAGTACACACTAAGCATGTAATAAATGCTTGTCCTCTTCCTCCATTCCTTTCCAATCAACCAATCAATCACTCAAACAGGCATTTATCTATTTATTTGTTCGTTTATTTGTTTCTTTATTTATTTTGTGGGGCAATGAGGGTTAAGTGACATGCTCGGGGTCACACAGCTAGTAAGTGTCAAGTGTCTGAGGCTGAATTTGAACTCGGGTCCTCCTGAATCCAGGGCTGGTGCTCTATCCACTGCACCACCTAGCTGCCCCTCCATAGTGATTTTTTTTTAAGTGGTGGTTTACAAGGTGAGATTTGAACTTAGATCCTCCCAATTTCAAGGCCAGCATTCTCTCCACTGCACCACCTAGCTGTCCCAGTGTTGGATGTGGACTGAGCCAAAGACCTGTCCCCAAATCCTTGAGCTATTTTGTTTTTAAATGAAACTCCCTCCACTCTCATCATCATCTAACTGAGTAAATTATTGAACTTCCCTTAGCCTTTGTTTCCTCATCGGTAAAGTGGGGAGAATATACTTGGCAGAAGTCTTGTGAGAATCAAATAAGATGACGTAAAGAAAGCACTTTGTAAATCTTACACTAGCTAGCTATTATTAATAAGGATAAAAGCATTTTCCACTTAACAGAGAATGTTCAGTTGATTTCAATGCTCTTTTCTGGGAGTATTCAATCAACCAAAGAGAATGCCCTTCTGGGATACACACTGTGCTCAAGTATTCAACCCCCACCCCCAACCCCGAGACATTCCTTGGCAGTGATCATTGCCCTGGAGAAAAGAGGAGGGTGGGAAATACCCCTACCAAGGAAAGGCTTCTTTTGGCCTGTTCACCTCCGGTGTTTGCGCACTAGTTAGACTTGAAGTCAAGACCTTTTCAGGTCTCGGTCTTGGATTCCAGGATCCCCATTATCTCAAATATCTGACCTTGTGGTGGACAGCTTCTAGGATCATCCAGAACATGGACCCTACCAGTGAACCTTGTAATGACTTTTACCAGTATGCCTGTGGGGGCTGGATCAACCGTCATGTGATTCCCGAGAGCAGCTCCCGATACAGCATCTTTGATAACCTGCGAGATGAGCTGGAAATTATACTCAAAGGTGAGGGGCAGAAGGGGTTCTGACCAGGAGTCACAGCTTGGGCTCATGGTAGTGGGTCTCCCCATGACAAACAGTGACTTTGTGTTGAAATGGGGGGTGGTGGTGGTGGTGGTGGTAGATAATTTCTCATATATCCAGAGCTGGAGGGGAGTCATACAACTCCCCTCATTATACAGTTGAGGAAACCAAGGGCTAAACAGATGAAATTAATTGCCCAAGGACACCCAGCTAGTTAGTGGCACAGGTGGATCTTGAACCCAGGTGCTCTGACTCCCAATGCAGCTCTCTTTCCACCACACTGATGGCCCATTCATAACATATATGGTATGCTAGTGATAACACCACTTTCCTCATGCTACCATTTTCAGACCACAGCAACTCAACATAACAAAGGTGCCTACACCCAACCTTTGGCACAAAGGTGCAGTCTGCAGGTATAAACTTGATTCCAATTAGTCAACAAATCTCTAGGTGTGCCTGCTTACATAAGAGACATTCCCTGCACATGGAAGGCCTCAGGCTCCTAGAGTCATACCTCCACACTTGGAAAGCACCTCAGAAGCCACCTAGTACAGCCCAATAATTTGAGAAATAAACTGAGTCTTAAAGAGATTAAATGATTTATCTAGTGTCCCACAGGGAGGAAGTGTCAGAGGCAGGATTTGAATACAAATCCTCTGTATTCAAATCTCACACTCTTTCCACTGAACCTCTTTGAGGAAGCCAATCTTTTTTTTTTTTTTTCAAATAAATTTTTAGTAATGTCTTTTGGTTTTTTACATTCTTATAGTCCCCTCAATTATTCCTCCCTCTTCTCCACCCAGAGAGCCATTCCATATAACAAAGAGCATTTTAGAGACAAAAACAGAAGGGGAAAAAAAGAGAAGAAAATCAAAACAACTGATCAGTACACTGAAAAAGTCTCGAAACAGTCTTAACAGTGCAAAGAGCATTGGATTTGAGGTTAAAGGACCTGGATTTGAATCTCCATTCTGTGAGCGCTGTGTGACCCTGGTCAAAGCATTAACTGGCTCCCTGAGCCCCAATTTTTTCATCTTTAAAATGGGACTATTGGATTCAATGATCTTTAAGTCTCTAATACTTCTGTTTTGGGGGTAATTGTGTCAGGAGCTCTGTGCGTTTAATGTCTTTCCTCTGCCATCTTCTCTCTAATACTTCTAACTCCTATGGTACAATAAAAGTGAAGACTAGCCTAAATTAGCCATCCCTCATTTCCTCACATCTGGGAGAGAGGATCTTTTAGAAGACAAGCAGATGCCTCCTTCCCACACTAGAAGTGAATCCAGCTGTCACCCCCTGTGCTTTTGCCCTCCTAATGCCAACAGAGTAGAGTGGCTTACTGCTCAGGCAGATGTCTGATGTTTCCATGAGCTGGAATCTGAATTTGGCTGAAGAGGATGGGTTTTATTTTTAGTTTATTGTTCCTACAACATTTCTTTATTTCTTAATAGCTCACTCCCCACTTCCCTACCCAAGAAGCCATTTCTTGTAAGAAAAATTAGTTCAGCAGAACGAAGCAGCAGATCAGAGGATTCTGATAGTATATACAACTTTCCACACTTCTCACCCTCCACTCATGCGAAGCATGGAGGGAGATGCATTTTCTGGATGGTGGCAGCTTTAACCTCTGCCAGTCTCTATCACGCCTGCCTTCCTGAGGAATAGCCGCCTCCTGACCTTGCTCTACACCACAGGCAGAAGTGACCAGGGCTCTCTGTTGTCTCCTCCATCCAGCTGTGCTCTCCCTTCTGCCCCAGGTGTGCTGGAGACTCCTAGAGAGGGAGACCGGAATGCCATCCAGAAAGCAAAGATGCTCTATAGCTCCTGCATGAATGAAAGTAAGTGATGTCTGGCTTTTTTGTGCTTTGGGTCTGGGGTTATGCTAGGGCTGGGGAAGAAACGGGTATGTGTAGGGGGGACAGACAACAACATCTGGACTGGAGCACCTGGGAGCTAACACTATGGTACAGGCCAGATCCAGGCTACCCCTTCTTACCGGACCATCTCCCTGTGGTTAGTTCTGCTAGTACTTGGGACTCCACAAGGCACTGGAGATTGGGCATTGGAGGTTGGAGGTGGGGAAAAAGTAGAGGCACAGGCTCTGTCCTGGACAGCAGCTCCTGCTACTCCCACACACTCCAGTGAGGGCACCAGATACAGCCACTGACCAGCAGAGGTCAAATGTGCCTGCATCTAAGTGAGTCTTCAGACCTTAGTTCAAGAGCAGCTTGGGATGGGAGCAAGGGGACCAGCCTGGGAGTCCAGAGAGCCAGGTTGGAGCCTTAGCTGTGTGATCATGCACTGGTTCCATGTTCTTCTCTAATGTGGGGTCAGTAATACTTAGAGTGCCTGTCTTTCAAAGTCATTGTGAAGGGGCAGCTAGGTGGCACAGTGGATAAAGCACCGGCCCTGGATTCAGGAGGACCTGAGTTCAAATCCAGCCTCAGACACTTGACACTTACTAGCTGTGTGACCCTTATTGCCCTGCAAAAAAAAAAAAAAAGTCATTGTGAAGATCAAATGAGATTATGCAAAACTCTTTATAAACTCTGGTGTCCATGGAGATGGCCCTGACAAGGTTTATCTTTGGCAATTTGGGGGTTAGCCATGGGAAAATGAAAGCCAGAAATAGAGTGAGTATTTGCAAGAGAGGAAGGGGCGGCAGGGGGAGAGAGGAAAAGGGCTCAGGGCTGTCTGTCTTTGGGTGTTGGGATACTTGTATTGCTGAATGTCTACATTGCTGAATACCTACATTGTAGGTTTCTGTATATCTCCTAAAGTTCTTTATATAACTCAGCCCCTTCCTCCTTTCTAGTCTTCCTAAACTTTATTCGCCTCTAGAGTCTTTATACTTCAGCTAGACTGGCTCCATTCCTTACCTCCTGTTCCTAGCCACCATCTCCCACCTCAGTGCCTTTGCAGTCACTGTCCCCCATGCCTGGGATGCCCTCCTTCCTCACCTTTGCCTCCTAGAATCCCTGACTTCCTTCAAGACTCAGCTCCAAAACCCCTTTCAGCAGGATGCCCTCCTCAGCTCCCCCAGAACTTGGGCCTTTTTCTTGTTTTTTGTTTTGTTTGTTTTGTTTTGTTTTGCTGGGCAATGAGGGTTAAGTGACTTGCCCAGGGTCACACAACTAGTTAAGTGTCAAGTGTCTGAGGCTGGATTTGAACTCGGGTCCTCCTGAATCCAGGGCTGGTGCTTTATCTACTGCACCACCTAGCTGCCCGGTTTTTCTTTTTTGTTTGTTTGTTTTGTTTTGTTTTTGGTTGAGCCTTCCTCTTTAAGACCACCCTCCATTCACTTGTTTATACTGAGGCATTTCTGTGTCATCTCCTCTATTAGAATGTGAGCTCATTGAGGGCAGGGGCTGTGTTTTTGCCCATCTTTATACCCACAATGCTTAGCCCAGTGTCTGGCAAGCACTTAATAAATGCTTGCATATTGTCTTTTTCTATGACTATATTGTGCCTGTTTCTGTGTTGGGTATTATGTGTTTCCAGGACTATAGTATGTTGGGGTATGTTTGTATTTTTTGTTTATTTTTATGCATTGTCTTCCTATGTCTTAAGTATCTATAACTTATTTTGCATGGTATGTGTTTTATGGGAATAAGGGGTAAGAATAAGCATATATTAAGCACCTACTATATTCTAGGCATGATGCTAAGCACTTTACCGATGCCATCTCATTGGACTATGTGTGTTTCTATGTATTTTTGTATTTCCATGTCTGTTGAATGTTCACATGTTTCTGTTTTGCACATTGATTGCCACTCTTGCTGCACGTGTATGTTTCTATTTCTGTGTGTATCTTTATGGAGTGTGATTGTATGCACATGAGTGCACATATGTGCACATGAGTCATTCATGTTTCTGACTGCATTCCTGTACCCTTAGAGTCCTTGGGTGTTTGGGGGGGGGTGTCTCTATTTTCTCTTTCAGGTCTGATTGAATCACGGGATTCTAAGCCTCTGTTAAAAATCTTAGAAATTGTGGGAGATTGGCCAGTGGCTACTGACAACTGGAAGGAAGTCAGAGGTATGTCAGGCCCCCTGGCTTCTTGCCCTCTCACCAACAGCATCTTTCCCTGTGCCCTCTTCCCCCTCAAGCCCCAGGGACTAGGGAAGAACCCTGCCAAAGAAGGGAGATTTGAGGAAATCAATCTGAGAAAGAGGAAAAAAGGAGTGGTCCTGTTAAACTTGGAAGAGTAACCAACATTTATGCTTCCTAAGGTAAAAGGAGGGCATGTGGATCAGTGAAAGTGCATAATGCCAGAGGCAGAGGACTCAGATTCCAGTCCTCACCTCCTCTCAAGTCCTCAGTTTTGTTATGCATAAAATGGGAAGAATAATGTTTGCACGAGCTGTTTCCCAGGGATTCCACAAAGATAAAATGAGATAATGAGTGTAAAATGATTTGTAAGAACCAACAAGTTCTAGAAGTATATGAGACTATACCCTGAAGAATAAGAGAGCATCAGAGCTTGTCTGTGGTCTGCCTCTCACTGCATGTCCTAATTCTTCCCGAGCCAGACAACTACTCCTCAGGACTTGGGTCCAAATAGAGGCAGCAAAAATGAATCTTCTCCTACCTCTATCCTCAGGCTAGTGAGGGATATTGGGGCTTGTAGGAAGGGTTGGCACCATCTGTCAACTAGGACATACATTCTATGTCCATCAAAATGGAGATTTTCAAGGTCTGCCCCAACCCCCCCCCCCAGCCTCTGACAGGGGAAGGGGATGAACCCTAGTCACTAGACCCATATTCTAGTCCTGTATTTAGCTGAGGGCAAAAAACAAAGAAACAAAAAACCATCTTTTCTATCCATTCTTTCTCTGCTTTATAGGACAAGTAGAAGCATAAAGTATGCTTATAAGTAGAACTGAAAAGTCTAGGAAGGAAAGAGGTTACATAAATTTTCAAGGTTATTGATAATCAGTATGCCCTGAGTTCGTTTAATCCTTCCCACAAAAATGGCCCAGAATAGAGAATCAGACACTCTGGTATCTAGTCCTGGTAGTCCTGGTTCCTCCATTGTCAGATCTTGGGGAAATTGCTTTGTGTACTTGGGCAGGGCACTGACCTCAGATCTCCCCAGACTCTCTCTCTGGCTCTCTCTGTCTCTCTGTCTCTCTGTCTCTCCCTCCCTCTCTCTGTCTCTGTCTCTCTGTCTCTCTCTCTCTCTGTCTCTCTGCCTCTGTCTCTGTCTCTGTCTGTCTCTGTGTCTTTGTGTCTCTGTGTCTGTCTCTGTGTCTGTCTGTCTGTCTGTCTGTCTGTCTGTCTGTCTGTCTCTCTCTCTCTCTCTCTCTCTGTCTCAGCTGGTACTGGCTTACTTACCCTTCCTACACACATTTTGGCAAGTGGGATTGGTCCTCTAGAGAATTTACTATAACCTACAACTCTGTCAGAATCCTAGGGTGACTCATGGGTGACTTCTCACGAGCTATGGTGTGTTTGCCAGTAACATACCAGCCAATTACTCTTAAGCAAAACATTTCCTAAAATCACAAAGCAAGAACATAATATATAAATAGTATGCCACCCAATAATTTTAATTACAGTATCCCACTGATAAACAGTGACTGTGGGGAGGGGGTGGGCACACACCCCAAATTAATAAAGCAAACATTATATGGAACACACACGGCCAAGACAACTCACAACTCTGGAACTGTAGATTCTCTTGTCTTCTTTCTATCTCAGGAACTGTCCATAAAAGTTCCCTGATGAGTGTCATTTCAATGTTGAAAAGATCTTTGCGGGGGCAGCCAGGTGGCACAGTGGATAAAGCACTGGCCCTGGATTCAGGAGGACCTGACTACAAATCCGGCCTCAGACACTTGACATTTACTAGCTGTGTGACCCTGGGCAAGTCACTTAACCCTCATTGCCCTGCAAAAAGACAAAAAAAGCAAAAAAAGAAAAGATCCTTGTACCACTAAGTCTGGTTTAGCTGATCCATGCTGGGCTTGACTTCTCTCCATCTCTTAGCAATAACAATTCAGGGAAGCATTTCCTCTTTTCTATTCTTCTTTGCAACAAGAAGGAGTAGCATTCATTCTCTCTGCTACTCAGCTGCCAGCTATAAGCAAGAGCAGACTATATAAAGAGCATAGATTTTCTTTAGCCCTTCTTTTTCCCCTCAGTAACAAGTAGCAATAGAGAGAACTCCAGCCCTCCATTGGCCAACTAGCCTACTCTATAAATCCCAATACAGAGAAAGAGTTATGGCCTTTCTTTAACCCAGTTATGAATTTTTCCCTCTCACTTCTTCCTAACTTTCTTGGTTCAACCTCTGAGTCCATCCCAAGAACAACCCCACCATTGCTTCTGGTTCTAGCTACACTCTCACCATCATCTCTCTCTATTCAGGCAAATTCGATTTGTCCCATACTATCAGACCAGTTCTGGTGCATATTTCCCCAGTTATTCACTATATGTCCTCCATTTGTTCAATTCTTCACATGAAAATTACAGAAGCAGCCCGTTTTCATGATTGGCTCCAATGTTCTATACCTTGTCATGTGCCTATAAACAGCTATTGTTTCAGAACTTAATTGATAACTGCTTCTCTCAGAACTTTGATGCAGACCTATGCTCTATAAAAATCAACTGTCAAAGCAGAGGTAATTCAACAGATGCTTTTTTCCTAAGACAAAGATATTCCCCCAGACAAGTGAATTGTTAAGGATCACTTTTCTGAACTTCAGTTTCCTAGTCTTTAAAATGAAGTTACTGGACTAGATTATCTCTAAGGAAAGGGCTCTTTATCCAGAGGTCCATGGATAGATTTCAGGGGGTCTTTGAAACTTAATTGGGGGTGGGGAATGACATCTTTACTTCAATATAATTTGTTTCTTCTGTGATCCTATGAATTTAAAAACACAACTCTGAGAAGGGGTCCATAGGCTTCAGGAGACAGCCAAAGGGGTCCATGTTGTAAAAAGGGTTAAGAATCAATCTAGAGGGGGAAGCTAGGTGGCACAGTGGATAGAGCACCAGCCCTGGATTCAGGAGGATCTGAGTTCAAATCTAACCTCAGACACTTGACACTTACTAGCTGTGTGACCCTGGGCAAGTCACTTAACCCCAATTGCCTCACCAAAAAAAAAAAAGAAGAAAGAAAGAAAGAAAGAAAGAAAGAAAGAAAGAAAAAGAAAAAGAAAGAATCAATCTAGAGGCAGCTAGCTGGTGCAGTGGATAAAGGACGGGCCCTGAATTCAAGAGGACCTGAATTCAAATCCGGCCTCAGACACTTGACACTTACTAGCTGTATGACACTAGGCAAGTCACTTAACCCTCATTGCCCCACAAAAAAAAAAGAAAAAATCAATCTATGCTCCCAGCTCTGACATTTGGAAATCTAAAGTCCCTTCCAGCTATAAAATTCTCTACCCTATAGTCCATTCCAACTCTGACATTTTCAATTTTAATGGTCTTTTCACCCCTGATATCTGTCCTCACGTCCCAACCCTGTCATTTTCTTTCCAGATCTAACATCCTATGTCCCCAGGTCCCTCCCAGTTCTGACATTCTTTGTTCTAAGGGTTGTGCCAGGTCTGACATTCTTTAAGTTTCCTCTAGGTCTGACATTCTAGATTCTAATGTTCCTCCCAGCTCTGACATCCCAGGCTCTAAGGTCCTTCCTAGTTGTAACACTCTATGAATCCAAATTCCTAGAACCCTACTGGATCATGGAAGAGAAGCTGTCAGTGATGAACTCCCAGTTCAACAAACGGCTCCTTATTGACATGTTTGTTTGGAATGATGACCGAGACTCCAGAAGCCACATCATCTATGTAAGTACCATACCTGCTCCCTCAGCTCAGTTAAGAGAAAAAGATACTGAGCGGCCAGTGGGCAGTGGGATGCCCTGTCACAGGAGCTGCATCAACCCCTTGTCAGTGGATTTGGGGACCTGGCCTCCCAGAGAAATACCAAACCCATCATCAGATGGGAATATTAGACAAGGAGAAACTCTCTGGAAGGCACATCAGAATCTCTGAAGGTTCATCTGAATGTGGGCTCAAGTTACCAGCTGTTGGGACCTGGGAAAGAGTAATTGAATCATTCTTTTTCTTAGTTGGTCTCAGTTTCCTCATCTATAAAATGGAGTTAGTAATAGCACCTATATCTCAGGGTTATTTTGAAGGTTTTATATATGTGTGTGTGTGTGTGTGTGTGTGTGTGTGTGTATGGAGTTTTGTAAACCTTAAAGGACTCGATAAATGCCAGTTTTTATCAATTATTACTATTGATATTGCTAACATCCTGAACTCTTGACCAAAAGCAAACCTTCCCTTCATTGCTCTGTATAGATGTACTAGAGAGGGCTGCCCCTAACAACTTTATCTTGGGGCAGTAGAGGGGCGAGCTCAGTCCTCCCCTCCTATCTGCCCTTCTACTCTGTGATCACACTCAACATGATCTTCAGCTATGGTGGTAGGGGGGTTTAAGGATTGGGGGGGGGTTGAGGATTGGGGTTGTGCTTTCCCCTGCTTCTTCCCCGTCACATCTCATTCTCTACTTGGTTTGCAGATTGACCAGCCATCACTGGGCATGCCTTCCAGAGACTACTACTTCAACAGTGGCAACTACCAGAGGGTTGGTGCATACTTTCCTCGAGGGATCCCTATAGATATATAGGAGTATGGCCCTTCCCCTATACACACACACACACACACACACACACACACACACACACACACTGACACATGCACACACACACAAGCACACACACACTGACACATGCACACATATACACATACATGCACGCATACACACATTCACACACATACTCACACAGACACCCCTCTCCTCCCTCCTAACCATGCTACCAGTGACTTCTGAGCACACAAGGAGGCCCTCAGTTCAATTGTGAAACAGGAAGTATTTGCCTCTAACCCTCTCTCCTCCATCAGGTCCCTCCCTGCCTCCCCAATGCATTTGTCCCGCCTCCTCCAGCCCTCTCCTTGCCCAAGTGTGGAAATGTGTGTTCAGGAATTGCTGGGCGGCTCCTTATGCAAAAGCATAAGCATTGGTGGGTTTGGGTGCCCTGATACAGAGTAAACTTCCAGTCCCCTGGCTGGGGGTTCTGCTTAAAGGCTTCCTTAGCACCGGGAAGGTGGGGCTAGGTGACCTCTCTGCAGTTTATTTCTTCCTCTTCTGAAAATGAAAAGCTTGGAGTAGATTGTATCTAAGGGTCTTTGATGAAAAAGCTGTAAGATAGAATGGAAAGCCCCTGAATTCAAGGTCAGAGGACATGGGTTTGAATCTTTCCCACTTACAAATGGTGTGACCTGGACGAGTCATTTTACTTCCTCTGGATCTCATTTTCTTCATCTATACAATGAGGGAGTAGGAACCAGAGGACTTCAAAGGTCCCTTCTAACTCTAAGTCAAAGATACCCCCTCCCATAGCTCTGACATTTTCTGAATACCTGAGGCAGGACAGAGTAGAAGAGTCCTGGATACAGTCAGATCCTGGCTTCTCATCCTGACTCAGCTCCCAAAAGCACCATGCCCTTGAACCAGTCCATTCACCTCTCTGAGCTTTGATTTCTTTCTCTGTAAAAATAGGCAGGTTGGGAAACAGGATCTCTTAAGATCCCTTCCAGCTCTAAATCCCGGGATCTCCTTAAATGTTCATTCAGAAGCTCTGTGCTCCCTCAGGCTGGTGGATGTGTGCCCCTGGGATGAGGTGCAAACAACCAGATCTGGACATTGGGAAGAACTGGGTGTTTCTGCCTGGGTGTCTCTGCCCCTCTGCTCCTGTCTCTTTGCTGACCTGCCTTTGCCTCCCCTCTTCCCCAGGTCCGGGAGGCTTACTTCCAGTTCATGATCAGCATCGCTAAGATGATCCGGGCTGATCTGAATTTCACCAAAGATGATGAGTTTGTGGAGAATGAAATGTTGCTGGTGATGAAATTTGAAACTGAAATTGCGAACGTGAGTCAGGACATGCAGGGCTTGGGGGACTAAAGAGCTTTTATGAAGTATCCTCTGTGGGCCCCATCTAAGTGATGGACATACACACTTGCCATCTAATGGAGGAGACAGCATACAGATAGCTATGTACACACAATCTATAGACTGGATACACTGGAGTAGCCTCAGAGGGAATCAAGCAGGTCTGGGAAGGGCTTTCTAGAAGGTGGGAATTCATCTGAGACTTGTAGGAGGCCAAGGAAGCCCGGAGGTGGAGATGAGAAGAAAGAATATTTTAGGCATGGGGGTCAGCTAGGGAAAATGTTGGGGCTTTGGTGGAAGAGAAAACAGAGTTCATGGAAGGTGGATGAAGAGTATTAGAAGAGAGGCAGCTAGGTGGCACAGTGGATAGAACACCGGCCCTGGATTCAGGAGGACCTGAGTTCAAATCTGGCCTCAGACACTTGACACTTACTAGCTGTTTGACCCTAAGCAAGTCACTTGACCCTCATTGCCCATTAAAAAAAATCCCAACTAAAAAGAAACTAAGGATTTTTTAACCTGTGGCTTCTTGGGTATGTAGCTCTGGACAGTTTTGGGGGGTTGTTCCCATCAATGATGACCCATCTTGAAATCTTCCCTCCAGGCCACTTCACCACAAGAGGAAAGACATGATGTCACTCTCCTCTATCACAGGATGAACATATCTCAACTCCAGAGTACCTTTTCATTCAAGGTAATTTTACAGCTTTCTCAGTTTCTCATGTCTTTCTGACTACGTCTTTTTCTGACCATGGATGGTGTTTGCCAGAATTACACAAACAGCAAAAACAAACAAACAAACAAACAAACAAACAAAAATAAAAACACTTCAGGTGGAGAACAGAAGGTTCATTATATATAATTCAATCAATTCATCATGCATTTCTTGAGTGCGACTGGTCCTTCCCCCTTATTTTATTCTTATCTCTCTTCATTCTGGCTTTTGACCCCATCATTCAAGTGAAATGGCTTTCTCTAAAGTCACTGATGATCTCTTGATTAGCAAATCCAAGGGGTTTTTCTCAATCCTTGTCCCCCTTGACTTCTCTGCAGCCTTTGACCTTGCTGATCCCCCTCTTCCCCTTGATGCTCTTTTCTCTTTGTTTTCATCTGTAAAGTTGCTATCTAGCTATACTGTCAAAATCTAATGAGTGGTTGCCAATAAATTATAAGCTTTAAAAAGAGTTTAGATTTTTAAGCATTTATTAAGGAGAATAAAAATTTGGTGAAGAGAGAAAGATTCAGCTATCTATCTCAGGGAGCCAGCTTCTTCTGCTCCACTCCCCCTGAAGTCCTCAGAAAAAGAGAGAGAGAATGAGCCTCGCCCCTTTTTTGTCCCACAAGCCTCCTGTGGAACCGGGAACATCCCATCCACAAGTGCACACACAGCTCCAAGCTAATTGCTGGTAGCTTTGATAGACAGTACCCATGAGGAAATGTCACTTCCTGATACCAAGGAACTGACCTTCCAAACCACATGGCTTGCCCTCAGACACCTTCTCCTCATGGCGGAGGTTTCCTACAGTAACTCTCCAGCAGGGGCATCACTCCAATTATTACACATCACACTCCTGGTTCTCTTACCAGTCTGGCATCTCTTTGGTTTCCTTTTCTGAGGCTTGAGGGGATCACAATGGGCAGGAATTCACCTTAGTAAAGATGGTCTGGTGGGGGGCAGCTAGATGGCACAGTGGATAGAGCACCAGCCCTGGAGTCAGGAGGACATGAGTTCAAATCCGGCCTCAGACACTTAACACTTACTAGCTGTGTGACCCTAGGCAAGTCACTTAACCCCAATTACCTCACTTTAAAAAAAAAAAAAGATGGTCTGGTGGAGTAAATTTGTGGCAGAGGTGAGTACTCTCCTTCAACGGCTGGGCTTTGAACATGATCTCCCCCATAATCATGTCTCTCAAATAGCACCTACCTCCCAGGATTGTTGTGAGAATAAAATAAGATGATATTTGTAAAGTACTTAGCAAACCTTCAAATGTTATATAAAATGCTATCTATAATTATACAAAATTCTATTCAAATCTTACATTCTGCAGGAGACTTTTTTCAATCCTCCCTTACCACACACACTCCAGTCTTTTCTCTCTGAGGTTATCTTCCATTTACATTAGTATTTATTGTTGTCGTTCAATCATTTTTAGTTGTGTTTGGCTTTCTGTGACCCCATTTGGGGTTTTCTTGGCAAAAATATTGGTTTGCCATTTCCTTCTCCAGCTCATTTATAGATACTGAGGCAAAGAGAGTTAAAATTACTTGCCCAGAGTGAATAAAACACTGCCCATAGATTCAGGAAGACCTGAGTTCAAATCCTACTTCAGACACTTGAAACTTACTAGATGTGTGACCCTGGGCAAGTCACTTAACCCTCATTGTCCCACAAAAAAACAAACAAAAACAAAAACAAGTTACTTGCCCAAGGTCACATAGTGAGTAACTGTCTGAGGCAAGATTTGAATTTAGGAAGATGATACTTACTGACTCCAAGCCCAGCATTCTGTGCATTATGGTGGCACCTAATTGCCACATAATTTGTATCCTGTATGTTATTAGTTATTTCATTTTGTCACCTCTATTATAATGTGAGTTTCTTGGGGGCGGGACTTTTTCTTTTCTTTTTCTATCCCAACTGCTTAATATAGTGCCTTGCACATAATAGGTGCCTAATAAATGTTTGTTGATTGAATAAATAAATGAAAGAATAAATGCTAGGAAGATAAAAAAAATGGTACACCCCTATCCTCAAGAGCTTACATTCTATTGAAAGTCTGGAGGTAGGCAGAGAGGAGAGCAAGACATGACAGGTGTTCACAGAGATGGAAAACCATGCTAACAAAGGAGAAAGCCACACATTGTGAATCAGGGATATTCTCAGGGAGGGGAAGCCACCTGAGCTGGACCTAATAGGAAGAAGGGAGGATTTTGAAAGGTAGAAATGAAGAAGGTGTAGTATGTTCCAGTCACAGGGGATGGACCTGGACAGCTCCCCATGAGGAAGGGACTGATGTGACTGGAGCTATGCATAGGGAGATTTGAACCCAGCTCCTTTAATGCAGGACTTTTTCCTCCCCCCCCCCCCGGGGCAATGAGGGTTAAGTGACTTGCCCAAGGTCACACAGCCAGTAAGTGTCAAGTATTTGAGGCTGGATTTGAACTCAAGTTCTCCCGAATCCAGGGCTGGTGCTTAATTCACTGTGCCACTTAGCTGCCCCAATGCAGGACTTCTTAAATTTTTTCCACTTGCAACCCCTTTTCGCCGGAGAAATTTGTATATGGGCCCAGGTATATAGCTATATAAAATAAGTATACAAATCAAACATTTACTGCCAAATTTTTCATGACTTCCACATTCAGTTACATGACCCTATATGGGGTGCTTGAGCCACAGTTTAAGAGCTTTGTTCTAATGGTATTCTTTCAATGACACCACTCCAGGTCTGTGACCCTTTGTCACGGGACTTCAACTGGACTGTCTTCATACAAATTATCATGTCCTCAGTCAACATTAACATCCTGGAAAATGAGGAGGTGGTGGTGTATGGAGTTCCTTACCTCCAGAATCTTCAAGAAATCATCAGCAAGTACACAGCCAGGTGAGACTGGGCATGGTCAGCCCTCAGCAACGTCACAGGGATACCTTTGAACTTTTGGCTTCTTCAGCCTCAGCCTCCTCTTGCTATTTTGTTTTCTCTCCTGTGATATTCTTTCCATCCTATCTTTCAAGGATCCAGTGACCCAGATTTCCAATACCAATATTTCCATCAAAACCTACTCCCAGGAAAGGAGCCAATTTATTCATTCACACTAAGGTGTAAATGACTTGATAAGGTTTAATGTACTGTCCCTCCCAGGAAGTAGCTGCATTTCCACCTATGAAAAAGCCTGATTTCTTTTGGTGAAATTTCAGGTGGGAAAAGGGACCTAGGAGAAACAAAAGAATCTCTTCTTAGGATTTCTAAACCATACCCTTTCCTTAACTGCCTATTCTTTTCTTGTATAAGGTCAGCCTTCCTCTCAGACTTATCATCTCCAATTGGAAAATCCTTTTTATCTGGCATTGAGGAACCAGAAGCCCTTGTCTCCAACCCCATGTCCATCCCTTCCCACTTCTAGCACCATTACCGATACTTCCTTGGGCATTAATGATGGACTCTACTCATCTATCCCTAGAACCATCCAAAACTACCTGGTCTGGCGCCTGGTGCAGGATCAAATTAGTAACCTGAGTCATCGATTCAAGGAAGCCCGAGTCAGCTATCGCAAGGTGAGTCACCCACATGCCTGATATCAGGTCTGCTAGATTGGCATTTCCATGCCACATCCCTCTTCAAGAGTATCCCTGTCTTGTTTCCCCTCATACCTTTACTTTCATCAGGGTGAGGAACTCCCAGTGTGGAAGCATCTTCCCTGGCTACAGATTGGTAGTTTTCTTGGAACTAATAATCCCAGGAAAGCTAGTGTATATCACAAGAAGAACTTGAGTCCCCATCTTCTTAAGTCCAAAGCCATCCCACTATTCACTATCCCACACTAACATCCAGAATAGTGTGATATATCTGAAAGAGGGCTGGAGTGAGCCCATAGGACCTGGGTTCAAAATCTGGCCCTCACATTACCTATGTGATCTCAGCTGATCACTTCCCATTCTCAGCCTCATGTCTAAAATATGGGAGTTCAACTAGATGACCTACCTCTAAAGAAACTGTCATTTCAAGATCTTTAATTCTATAGTGTCCACATTAGTCCTCCTCATGTTATGGAAATACTCAGTCCCACCCAGATAGGGGAATGGACCAGGTACTCACTGTTTCCCAATAGATTGTACAGGGAGTGAGACAGGGGATGTTGTTGGATCTAAGCCTGGGTTGTAATGTTTGGACCATTTGTGCAGTCTCAACACTAGCTAGAGGTATTAAATGAGAGGGAGATGACTCCTGGACCCTGTGGCTCTCCCCCATTGATTTAATTTCCTAAACTGGCTTCTTCCCCAAAGTCTGTATTAATGTGTTGGGGAAAATGGATTTGTTTATGATAATGTGTGTGAATATAAGTGTGGACTGTGTCCAGATATGAGAATTATGAAGCTTTGGTCCAGATCCCCTGGTATAACTCATCATTGACTCCAACCCCTCCCAAGCCATCTTACCCCCCAATTCCACACCCTACTCCATCAAGCCTCCCTCCAGTTGACATATCTAGCCACCCCTCCAATCCCTGCAAAAGCTGTCATAGGAAAGAAGGATTAGATGTAATGACTTCCTTGGGTCCCAGAGTACTGACATGCCCAGGAGGAGACTTGGCATCCAGAAGAAATGTCTCAACAATGAGAGTTGTCCCAAAGTAAAACAGGTGACTTCAGTAGGTAGTGGTTTCCTCATCACATGACATTTTCAAATGGAAGTTGTAGGGAGGTTGTAGTGGGCAACTATGCAGCACAGTGGATAGAGAATTAGACCTGGAATCAGAAATACCTGGATTCAAATTCAGCCTCAAATGTTTACTAGCTCTGTGATCCTGGGCAAATCACTAAACCTCTGTTTGCCTCAGTTTGCTCATCTATTTGATGGGAATACTAATAGCTACCCACCTCCCAGGTTTGTTGTAAGAATCAAATGAGATAATAACTATGAAGCAATTAATATAGTGCCTGCCACAAAGCACTATATAAATATTAGATTTGTTATTATTCTTATTGTAGAATGGATCTTAATTCAGATATAGGTTGGACTCCGTCTCTTCTGAAGTCCTTTCCAACAAGAGGGTTCTATAATTCAAGACAAGTTAGTGACAGGTAGGATTCAAATTGAGATTTTTGTCGCCATTCAGGTGTTTTCAGCTGTTTCTTCATGACCCCATTTGGGGTTTTCTTGGCAAAGACTCTGGAGTGGTTTCCATTTCCTCATTTTATAGATGAGGAAACTGAGGCAAACAAGGTTAATATTTTAGAGATGAGGCTGAGAATGGGAAGTGATCTGCCTGATCTGCCCAGGGTCGCAAAGCTAGTTAGTGTCTGAGTTTAAATACTCATGAAGATGTAAGTTTTCCAGACTCTAGGCCCAGCTCTCTGTGCACTATGGTGCCACCTAGTGGTCCTGACTGGAGTTGACTAGACTACAAATTCCTGATGGATTCTATTGTCTGAGGACATCAGAAGTCATCTGGTGAAAACTTAAGCCCCACCATCTGAAAGAGATTAGAGCACACAGGCCCAGTGAAGGGCGTTCCCTATATCTAACAAGTAAATGAAAAGGAAAAATAGGATCCAAGAAGGCCGAGTTTGGTAAAGAGAGGCAAACATCTCCTCCCTAGAAGAACCAGCTCCCAACTAGAAATGTAAGGAGAAGACGCTGTGATTGACTCGTTGCCTACAAATAAAATGAAAAGAGCTTTTCAGCTGAAGCCTTCCAGCACTGGCCCTAAGCTTCTCTTCAGTTCCTGCTCCCTGTTACCCTCCCAGAGCAGACCCTTCACTATTCCCCAGACCCACATCCATGAATTCCAGCCTCAGTGACTACTCCCTTTCTTCCCTCCCATATGAAATACCCACACTCACCAGTATCACTGCCAATGGAAATTCTACCATCTTTTAAAAGCCCAGTCCAACCCCATTCCCTCCAGAAAGCCCACCCCAGCCCACAGTCATCCCCCCTCCTCTAAGCTCTTCCTGTGCATGCACTTCCTCTCCATTCCCTTCATCAGATAACTTGTCTCCTTCCTGGCACTGGGGTTCTCTGTCCCTGTCTGACTGTCATGTGGAAGACAAATTAGTTTTGTTCTATTTGGCCACAGAGAGCAAAACTGGAAGCTGTGGGGTCTCCAGGAGTTGCTGAGGGTCAGGTTTTGTCTCAATGTAAGGAGGGAGGGAATTCCGAACAATAGGAGCTGTTAATAAGTGGAATGGGTTGCTTTGGGGAGCTCACCACTGAAGGTATTCAAGTAGGGGGAGGATGACCTTTTGATGGGGATGTCATGGATAGTGTTCCTTTTGAATATGGGTTGGACTAGATGGCGGATGAGTGCTCTTCCACCTCTGAGATTCTGTGTTACCTAGAATCATAGGGTCACACATACACCCTAGAACTTGAAGGGGCATCTAAGGGAATCTAGTCGAATCCCCTCATTTTACACAGGAGACCCAGAAAAGTGAAATTACTCTCCCAAGGCCACCATATGGACCAGACTACTTCTTACCTGTGTAACCTTAAATAAATCAGTCAATTAACCTCTCTGGTCCATCTGTAAGATGAGAGGTTGGACTAATTGGCCTTTGAGGTGGCTTCTAATTTTAAAACCTCTCACCTCTGACCTCTCCTTCAACTCTGAAATTCTATGATTCGTCATGGTTTGTCTCCCCAAGTAGGCTGCGTGACCTTTGGGAGTAGAGATGATATCTATTTCCTCATATGGTCCCTGGACCACATGCAGAACAGATGAATGAATAAAGGAGTGAATGGGTGTATGTCTAAATAGACAAATACATGAATGAATGAGTCACTGTAAATTTGTGCATTGATGGGTGAATGAGGGTGGGGAGCTGAGATTACCCAATGTACTTCTTCCCCCAGGCTCTGTACGGGACTTCACTGGAAGATGTACAGTGGCGTGAATGTGTGCGTTATGTCAACAATAACATGGAGAGCGCAGTGGGTGCCCTCTACGTGAAACAGTCATTTGCTGGTGAGAGTAAGAGGATGGTAGGTAAACCACCATTCCTGTCTTCTCCCACCCCTGCCCTCCATCCATTCCAGCAACATGGTCCTGCTGCCCCAGTCTTTCCCAGTACCTCCCATACCATACACTCCTGAGGACCAGGGAAGCCAACTGGGAAGAGGGAGCTGGGTCAGTCCTATGCCCTAGAGCACCAGCTCTGACCCCGATCCACAGTGGATGTTGTGCATTCTTTATCTCTTAATCTTATTCAAGTGCCTCCCTCTAAGAAGGTGAGCCAGATTGTCCTATTAAGCATAATGTTTGTTCATCATTGATATATGGTGGGGAGCAAAAAGGGAATGAAAATGTATAACCTGATTGTCTCTGCTGCAATCCTATTGTTCTTATTTTACAGATGAGGGAAACTGAGGCAAAATGACTCACTCTGAGTTAGTAAGAGGACCCAATTCCTGAACTATGTTGTCTCCTAGTGGAGGCTCCTTCTCCAACCCTGAGACAAGGAGCCCAGAGTAAATTAGACCAGGGTGAAGCACAAAGTTTACTCAGGGAGCGAATACAGCTATTTGCTGGGGAGATGCAGGCAAAGGGTATCCCCTACATTTGCCAAACTAGCTTGTGCTGGTCCCTGGGTCCCAGATTTGGGAGCTAGAAGGGACCCGAGTCATCATACCACTGATTTTCTTTTCATTTCCTTTCTTTTCTCTTCTTCCTTTCTTTTTTTGGGAGGAGGCAATCAGGGTTAAGTGACTTGTCCAGGGTCACATAGCTAGGAAGTGTCAGAGGTCACATTTGAACTCAGGTCGTACTGATTCCAAGGTTGGTGCTCTGTCCACTATGCCACCTAGCAAGCCCTCAAATCATGGATTTTTCGAGAGACAGAGAGTAAGGCTCAGAAAGGAGAAATAACTAGGTAGGGGATGCACTGGATAGAGTACTGAGCCTGAAATCAGAAGGAGCTGAGCTCAAACCTGGCCTCAGACACTTACTAGTGACCAGATGACCCTGAGCACTTCTCTATGACTCGGCGTCCTCATCTGTAAAATGGGGATAATAATAGCACCTACCTCTCAGGGTTATTGTGAGGATCAAATGAGGTATTTGTGAAGCACTTGGTGTCTAGCATTCTTCTTGAAAAACCCTATTTAGGGTTTTCTTAGAAAAGATACTGTAGGGGGCATCTAGGTGGCACAGTGGATAAAGTATCAGCCCTGGATTCAGGGGGACCTGAGTTCAAATCCAGCCTCAGATACTTGACACTTAATAGCTGTGTGACTCTGAGCAAGTCACTTAATCCTTATTGCCCCACCAAACAAACAAACAGAAAGAAAGAAAAGATACTGCAGTGGTTTACCATTTCCTTCTCCAGATCAATTTACAGATGAGGCAACTGAGGCAAAGAGGGTTAAGTGACTTGCCTAGGGTCACACAGCTAGCAAGTATCAGACCAGATTTGAACTGAAGTCTTCTTGACTCCAGAGCCAGTGCTCTATCCACTGCCCCACCTCGCTGTCCCTGTCAAGCACATATTAATATCTTAATAACCTCCCCCCCCCACTACCCCTCAACTAGGGTAATAAGGAGCTGGGATTCCAAGTCTATTGACTCCAAATTCCACATACTTTTTACACAATAACCTGTAATAATATGAGGTATGGCAAGAGTCTATCCATGCCAACTCCAATCTGGGCCAGGCAGTAGACTCCAGCATGGTCTGAACCCTGTTCTCTGGCTGACCTCAGGCCTTCTAGCAGAACATCTACCTGTCTCCTGCTCAAAAAGCCCAGAAAATATAACTTGTCCTGGGCACATGTTCCCATCCCTGGGACAAAGTGTTCTTAAAAGAAAACGGGGCAGCTAGGTGGCGCAGTGGATAGAGCACTGGCCCTGGAGTCAGGAGTACCTGAGTTCAAATCTGGCCTCAGACACTTAACACTTGCTAGCTGTGTGACCCTGGGCAAGTCACTTAACCCCAATTGCCTCACTAAAAAAAAAAGAAAGAAAGAAAGAAAAGGGATTTAAGTAGACAGAGGTGAAGCCCCGTCAAATGCTGAGATTCTGCCAACATATTCCAGGCATGGGGGGAGGGGTGGTAAGGGCTCACCTCTGGCTCGAAGTGTTGCTTAAACTTTTCAGGTCGGTGATCTCATCCAGAAAGTTCGGGAAGTTTTTATTGAGACCCTCAATGAGTTACAGTGGATGGATGAAACGTCTAAGAAGAGGGCTCAGGAAAAGGTCAGTGAGAGCTTTGAGGCTGGGGATGTCACTGGCCCTTGTCCCCTGGAGTAGGAGTCACAAATTTATACCACACTTTGGAAGCTGGGAAAGCAAATATTTTTGTGAATGGTCCCTCTTTTAGCCAAACTTAGACTCTGTTTTCTATTCAATTTGAGAGACTACAGGTCCTGGCTGTTTCTATTTTCCCCACATTGATGCTTTTACCTTTGTTATCTCAAGTTATCATTATATTGGGAGATTTTTAGCCACCATTTTACAAAATTGGTAATTCCACCTGCAAGACAATATATTGTACATACCTGGAGCCAAGAAGACTGAGGTTCAAATCCTGCCTTTGAAAATCATTAGCTTTGTAACACCAGTTTATCAAAGCCGAAGAGAGGATGCAATCTGCATTAGTGGAGGGAGTTCCCACACAATAAGTTCCTCCATTCTCCTGAAATCACTGACATTTCCTGCATTCACATATATAGAAAATAAAATTAAGGTTCAGAAAAGGGAAATGACTTGCAGGTATTTGAACCCAAGTCTCATTTATCCAAATCCAGTGTTCTTTTTACTCTGTGCCCCACTACCTACTTTATTGTAGGCCACAGCCATCAAGGAGCAGATCGGCTACCCAGACTACATTTTAGAAGAGCAAAACAAGAAACTCGATGATGAATATTACCAGGTGAGGCCATCACCCCCACTGGTCACTCACTGATTTCATTTTCTTCAATGATGCTAATCAGGATGGTAAAGAACTGGAAACAATGTGGGTGCCCATTAGATAGTGCTGTGATGTAACACCACCCTTGTCCTAGAAGGGGGTCTCCATATGTGGTCCAAGGATTACTCAAAGCCTGAAGGTTCAAAATAATAAATCCATCGAAAAGAAACATGACCAAATATTCCCCTGGTAAAAGCAATTCCCAAAGGGGTGACAAAAGAGGGAATTCCCAAGAAGGTAAGAGCCTCAGGCTTGAATTAACTCCCCATACTCTAATGGGATCCTTGAGCCCATGACAATGGTGTAGACAGATATTATAAATATGAGAGATTCAGGGAAGCCTGGAAAGACTGGTCTGAACTGATGGGGACTGATGGCCACAGAATCAGGATAATAAGACTTAAGACAATTACAGGAATAGAAATGAGCATCACATTAAAGGGAAAGGGAATTCTTGATATCTAGGTACCAATCCTAGCTCCAGAACACAGGGAAGGGAACATGGCTTCTGAATGTCAGCAGAAAGTTTGGGGAAAGCTGGGAATGAGCCTAAAAAGGGCTGGGATATTACAAATGCTATCAGGTACAGTTACTCTATGGATTATTGTGGCTTAACAATTTTCCTTTGTCATGAGGGAGACTTCGGTGCTAAGGGCAACCACATCTATCAGTGACTGATAAAAACAAAATCATTCCTAAATCTTTTCTTTATTGGTCTGTTTATTTATTAATAAAATAACCAGCAGGTTGGTCCAAGAGCAGCCCTTCTCTTCATGCTCACTGATTCTCTCAAAAAGTAAAAATAAAAAATCCACCTTCGTCCTTTGGATTAATTATTTTCTATATTAACATTTCTTTTCCTTAGCTGAACTTCACTGAGGACACATTCTTTGAGAATACACTGGAGAACCTTAAGTCCAATGCACAGAAAGGCCTGAAGAAACTGAGGGAGAAGGTAGACCAGGATGTGTGAGTACAAGGGCAGTAGGAAAAGAGAGGCCTCTTAGGCAGAACTGATCAACAATAATAAAAATGAGAGCACACATTTCTATAGCACTTTAGGGTTTGCAAAATGCTTGACAAATATCTCATTTCATCCTCATAACAACCCTAGGAGGTAGGTGCTGTTACTATTCACTGAGGTCCAGAGATTTTCAGACTTGGCCAAGGTTACAGAGCTAGGAAGGCTAATCTTTTTGACTGCAGGACTGGCACTCTAACCAATGCATCACTTAGCTGTCTAAGCGCTCTGATTTACCACCTTAAATCATCAAGCATTTTTTTTTTAAGCAATCGGAGGTAAGTGACTTGCCCAGGACCACACAGTTAGTATCCAAGGTTAGATTTAAACCCAGGTCCTACTGACTCCAGTACTGGTTCTCTATCCACTGTACCACCTAGCTGCCCCTCATCAAGCTTTTAAAATGAATTTATGCACAAATATGAAAATCTTTCCCAAAAGCCCACTTTTCTTGCCTTCTGAAAGAGAACTGACTTTTTTTCTTGATGACTTGGGGTTATTATGATGAAAGGCAATGAAATACAGGGGAAAGAGCCCTGGATTTATACTCTGAGGACCTGGGTTCAAATCCCCATTCTGTTGATTACTTCCTGTACCCCCTTGATCAAATCACTTCTCTCTGACTTCAGTTTCCCCATCTGTAAAATGAGTGACTATAATGAAAATTGTGGCTTAGGGAAAGAGCTCTGTCCTTGAATACAAAAGCACTGGCTCTGTTCATTACTAACTGTGTGACCTTGGAAGAGTCACATGACTTTTGTAAGCCTTAGTTTCAGATGTGAAATGGAATGGAGAAGGGTGGGGTTTGGAGGAGGTGACCACCGTGGCCCCTCCCATCTCTAAATTGATGATCCTTTGATCTTGCAACTCAAAGAAGGCTTCCTGGGCACCTGAGCCAGGTCTTAAAAGATAGTTGAGAGGGTGGAAATGAAGCTCCCTTCCAACACTGAGATTGGCTGTATCCAGGCATGGGAGGTGTCCCACTGGAATGCACAGGGGCAGATGGGAGAAGTCAGGACAACACTGGGGAGTGGCAGTTTAGCTTTTTTTGGGGGGTGAGGCAATTGGGGTTAAGTGACTTGCCCAGGATCACACAGCTAGTAAGAGTTAAGTGTCTGAGGCCAGATTTAAACTCAGGTCCTCCTGACTCCAGGGCCAGTGCTCTATCCACTGTGCCACCTAGCTGCCTGGCAGTTTGGCTTTAATGTGGAGCAGATTTAGAACTGATAGCGTCCTAAGTAACATCGTCTCCAACCCCCATATTTTACAGACCAGTAAACTGAGGCTCAGAGAGGGGTCAGAGGTTAATAAAGAGCAAAGCTGGGATATGAGACCTGGTTATCCCACGCAAAATCCCATGTTCTTTCCACTGAGCCAGGCTGCCCCTTTCAGATACTTTTCATTATCAATATTATAACAAAGGTATGAATTTGAAGTCAGAAGATCTGTATTCAAATCATCCCAACTCTGCCACTGACTTTGTGACCTTGGGCAAATGACAACCTCTCTGTGTCTCAGTTTCCTCTTCTGAAAAATGGCGTCTGGTCCCCTCCAGTCCCAGATCCTGTGACCTGGTTTCAATCTCTGCTTCAGCCACTTATTGCCTGTGTGACCTTAGATAAGTGACTTAACCTCTCTAGGTCTTAGTTTCTTCACCAGTAGGGCTAGATGAGATGTCTGGTGTACCTTCCGGCTCTAAGTCTATGATCCTACAATTACCTCAAAGGACTTTGTTTCACAGCGTGTGTCTTATTAACATTAAAACACAGTGGCAGGGCAGGTAGGTGGCATAGTGGATAGAGCACCAGCCCTGGATTCAGGAGGACATGAGTTCAAATCCAGCCTCAGACACTTGACACTTACTAGCTGTGTGACCCTGGGCAAGTCACTTAACTCCAATTGCCTCACCAAAAAACAAAAAAACAAAAACAAAACAAAAAAACACAGTGGCATAGCGCCTGTGGTGAGGAAAAGGACAAAGGAAAGGATTCAGTCTGCCCAAGATGAGGCATTTTGCATGAAGCTTCCAAAATAATAATTTTTGTGCTTGTTATTCAGTTGTTTCAGTTGTGTCCCGCCCTTCCTGACCATATTTGGGGTTCCCTGGGTAAAGATACTGGAGTGGTTTGCTATTTCCTTCTCCAGCTCATTTTACAGATAAGGAAACTGAGACAAACAGGGCTAAGTGACTTGCCCAGGGTCACACGGTAAGGTTTTGAGGCCAGATCTGAGCTTATGAAGAAGAATCTTCCTGCCTCCAGGCCGGGAGCTCTAACCACTGTTCCACCCAGCCGCCTTAAAATAATAATATTAATACCCAAAATAATAAAAGCACACGTGTCCAGATCTCTTTTAGCCCCACCCAACAACCCTGCAAGCTGGGTAGTATTGGTGTCATTATCCCCATTTTATAGATGAGAATAGAGTATAGTGGTTTGGCAAAGTGCTCACAGCCCTTCCCTGATGCTAGACCAGATTACTTCTGCATGGGACAGCTCTTGCTCACAGGCACCAGACCTAATCATTGGCCACTGTCTTCTTTTTCAGCTGGATCATCGGTGCAGCTGTGGTCAATGCCTTTTACTCTCCAAATCGAAACCAGATTGGTAGGTGATACCGGCCCTTGCCTTCTGCTCTCTGCTGAAATCTGTCCCTCTCCTTCCTACCCCTCCTCATTTGGTGGCCCTGACAGTGAGAAGGGAGGAGGGCCATAGGCTCCCAGATGGAGAGCCAGAAGCATCATCAAAGGGCGTTTGGTCTAATCTCTATTTTATAGATGAGGAAATGGAGGACCTGGTCTGTAATTCCTGTATAGAGGAGGCAACAGAAGTATCACCTCCCACCAGTGATGTATAAACTGGGGAAAAAAGTTTTAGCTTGGATAGGAGGGTGACCAAAAAGCATTTCATAAGGAGATATATGAAGTTCTCCTCTTGGTCTACTGCATAGATAGAATAATGCCAATGGTAGAACATCAGGCCATTTCAAATGGGTTTCAGTACATAATTTGCCAATCATACTCTTAAACTCCTTCCCTTCAGAAGTGTTTCCCTAGCATCTTTTAATCTTTGGGATTCCCTGTCGTTATTATAATTCCACTGTGGATCCCTTAGAGGCCATTCCATAATGGCCTGACCCTTCACAACAAGGGCATTTCCTGCTGAGATAATATCTGTAATCTCAGTTGGGGACAGTAAAGTTTCCATAAGGCAAGTAACATCAGCCCAAGTGGCTTGATATATATTAAATATAGTCCTTAACTGTGAAATTACAACGTTTGGATGTTTCTCAAAACTAGGGAAGATTGCTTTCCATGAGCTCAAGTCACCTGGTTTAAAGGGGTTATATTTCCTAACCTGAATTGGCACTCCCTTTTTACTGTGTTCTATAGCTTCCTGCAGGGGTAGTAGTTTCTGCTGATCTGATGCTAAAGACTGGCCAATATCTGTTTCTGAAGCTGGGTTACCTCCAGCAGAGGGAGCTATCTTAGCGTCTCTCTCTCTCTCTCTCTCTCTCTCTCTCTCTCTCCATGTGGTGTACCTTTAATCTCTTTCCACATTACAACAATGATAGTAACGATAATGAGATTTATAGTTATGTGAAGTATCGTGAGTATGGTATTAGAATTTATTTCAACTGCAGGCATAAAATTCCTACTAATATTAAACACATTTTCAGTGGAGACAGTTACTCCCATACCATTATACCAAAAAGATTTTGCTGTGTGAGTGAGGAGGAAACCGATAACACAATGAAGGAATATTGAATAAGTTAGATGTCTAAGTTTGGACAGGATGCTACCCCAACACGTTCCAATGAGAAAAATCGAAAAAACCAAAGGGAAAACGAGATATTCGAACATATTTTGCCCTTTAAACTGGACTGGCTTTTTCCCTTTAAAGCAAGGCTTTTAGAGGCTTAAAGGCTTTAAGGGAGATTAGGCAAAGGGAAAGTCCATGGGAGGGGGCGGTATTTGGAAAATCCACCAAATTAGCTGGCTTGTGGCCAAACTAGGAAAGGTGGGAGGGTCCTTAAGGTCCCTTCCGGTCGCCAAACTGTGAGATTTAAAATTGGATACAAAAGCATTAAACTCCCTTTTAACCTTTCCCATATATATATATATATATATATATATATATATATATATATCAGACCAGTAAGTGAAAGAAGCCTCTGATCTTTAGTTAGAGCTTTTATTGTTTGGGAATTACAAGGTGATGTTCATTAGAGAGATAGGAAAGTAGAAATACAAACAAATAGTCTTAGATGTAAGCTTAGTCTATATTCCGTATAGAACTCACCAAAAACCAGTATAGAGCTCACCAAAAACCCAAGGCCCCCTCTGAGGTTGAGAACCCCTTAAAGCACGTTCTGTTACGGAGGACCGGGCCCAGTCGAACCTGAGTCAGCGTCTGTGTGTGCAGAGCAAGCCAGCGAGCGAGGAGAGCGGAAAAGAGACATCACTTCCGTTCTCTCCTTGCCTTTAAGCTCGCACCCCGGAAATGGAGTGCTTAGCAGACACACTGGCGGTTCGTCATGGTCTCCTCCCCGAAAGGGTAGTCCTTCAAAAAACTGGCGTCTTTCAGTTATCGCTAACTGACTGTTAAAACTTTCACTTTTTCACCACAAGTGTCATATAACAGAAAGATCTCTGGATCTCTGGATCTATCCCTGGCTTTGGAGTCAGAGGATCTGGATTCGAATCCAGCCACTGACACTTCCTAGCTGTGTGACCTTAGGTGATTCACTTGCACTTTCTGGGCTTCAGTTTCCTCATCTCCAAAATAGAGATTGGACTAAATGGCCTCTGAGGACCCTTCCAGCTCTGGGTCTGGGAGCCTAGGAGCCCTTGTCTCTCGTGCAGTGTTTCCGGCTGGGATCTTGCAGCCCCCCTTCTTCAGCAAGCAGCAACTTCAGGCCTTGAATTTCGGGGGGATCGGGATGGTGATTGGCCATGAGATCACGCATGGGTTTGACGACAATGGTGAGTAGCGTCCTCTTCCTCCCCTCATTCCTTTCACACACACACACACACATACACACACATACGTACACACACACACAGACACACAGACACAGACACACACAGACATATACACACAGACACACACAGACATACACACACACAGACACAGACACACACACAGACACAGACACAGACACACAGACACACACAGACACAGACACACAGACACACACAGACACAGACACACAGACACATACACAGACAGACACAGACACACAGACACACAGACACAGACACACACAGACACACATACACACACAGACACACACACAGACACACACACACACACAGACACACAGACACAGACACACACACATACACACACATACACACACATACACACACACACACACATACACACACCCTGGGTCCAATCCCTATCGGGAGAAACCAATGATAACATTCAAAGCTTCAGTGCTGAGGATCCAGGCTGGGGTGGGGGTAGGGATAGGGGAGACAGAGATGGCCATGTCATTGTGTCTGGCCTCAAAGGCCACCCATCCTGATGCAGGAGATGGGACACCCGAGTGTACAAAAGTCAATAATGAAGGAGGAGCTCGGTGCTACTGCATGGTGCCTGGACAAGAAGGACAGAGGAGGGGAAGGAGCTTGGGCTTGGAATCAGGAGAAAACCTGATTTGAGGGAGGGAGGGAGGGAGAGAGAGAGAAAGGAAGAAAGGAAGGAAGGAAGGAAGGAAGGAAGGAAGGAAGGAAGGAAGGAAGGAAGGAAGGAAGGAAGGAAGGAAGGAAGGAAGGAAGGAAGGAAGGAAGGAAGGAAGGAAGGAAGGAAGGAAAAGAAAGAAAAGAAGGAAAGAAGGAAGAAAAAGAAAGAAAGAAAAAGAAAGAAAGGAAGGAAGGAAGGAAGGAAGGAAGGAAGGAAGGAAGGAAGGAAGGAAGGAAGGAAGGAAGGAAGGAAGGAAGGAAGGAAGGAAGGAAGAGAAATAGTCTCTACCCTCAAGTTGCTCATAGTCTAATGAGGGAGACAAAAAGAGGAGAGGGGAGGAGAACTAGGAAAGGCACCCTACACAGCCATGGGGTAGAAAGTCAGAGGATTCCCAAAGTAATACAGTCACATGAGAAATGTGGAGGTATCCTGGGCCAAGCTCCCTCCTTCAATGGAGTTTTGGGGTTTATGGCTCCACCCTCCAATTAATGTACTAGAGGATACAACATATAGAGAGATAATTAAATAGCAATTGTGAAGAAAAGAGAACACTAAGAGTTGGGGGACAAGAAAAGTCATAAGAAGTGACTATGAACTGAGGCTTGAAAGAAGTTAGGGGTTATATCAGACAGAATTGAACAGGAAGTGCATTCCAGACAAGATAAAACCTGGGCAAAGACATGGAGGTAGGGGATAGAATGTCAAGTTTAAGTTAGTTAGCCATTATGGCTAGGAAAGCCCACAAGCATAAAAGTTGTGCCTATGAAGTCATAAGAAGTATTTAGACTATCAAATTCAAGTTGGCAAGTGTCTCTAGGTGAGCTATATGCATCTTGGCTGAACATACATTTCTGGGTTTTGGTAAGAGCCCAATCAGTGCTTAGAAATGTTCACCATGGGCATTGATGTATTATGATCGAATCACTCATCACATTTGCCAACAAGAGTGAAACAAAATCAACATCTATGTGCTGTGCTTCTCTAGAATGTTTGGTGCCCCTACTGACTCTCAGATGACCCAGAGTCACAATTACTTTCAGGCAGTGGTAGCAACTTTTTTTACTTTTCTTTTCAGTGTTGGTGATGTTAAACAGCCATGGACAGAAACGGGGCGGGTTGTGTTTTAGGGATATTTTGGCATCCCTGGTAGTCCTAGAGCCACTTCTGTCCTCCCCTGGGTAGTCCCCTTCCCTCCTCTCCCCCAGGCAGGAACTTTGACAAAGATGGAAACATGTTGGATTGGTGGAGTAACTTCTCATCCCAGCACTTCAAGGAACAGACAAAGTGCATGGTGTACCAGTATGGCAACTACACCTGGGACCTGGCTGGTGGACAGCATGTGAGTGACAGTGGCCCGGGCCAAATTCAGCCACCACCTTGCTTGCCAGGGCATTGAGTCCTCAGAGGAAGCTGGGGAAATAAGAGACTGGAGATCAGGGAATTGGGATAGGACTTGACAGCTGTGCCATTCGATTAATCAATTAACCAACAAGAATTTTTAAAGCATCCGTTATTTGCCAGGCACTATCTGAGGTCTCTGTCCTTAAGAAGTTACATTCTAATGGGGGGAGACATTATGGACACATATAGGTTTCTGCCAGATAAATCAAAAAAGATACAAAATAGCTCCAGAGGGGAATTCACAAAGTTTAGACTGATTCAACCCCTGCTGTATGCCAGGCCATGCATGTAAAAACAGATAAAGCATGGGGGCAGCTAGGTGGCGCAATGGATAGAGCACTGGCCCTGGATTCAGGAGTACCTGACTTCAAAGCCAGCCTCAGACACTTAACACTTATTAGCTGTGTGACCCTGGGCAAGTCACTTAACCCCAATTGCCTCACTAAAAAAAAACCCAAAAAACAAACAAACAAACAAAAAACAGATAAAGCAGAAGATACTTGGAGGAAGGAAAGAGCAAGAATGAAGTGAGGGATCAGGGAAGGCTTCCTTTAGGAGGTGGCAATTGAGCTGAGCCTTGGAGGAGACTGGGGACTGTAAGAGGGGGGAGGTATGGAGGGGAAACATTCCATGCCTGAGGCACCAGGGCAAAGGAGGCAGATTTCAGGGAACAGTGTAAGATGGTGCTGAATTGGGGGAGTTTGAAATGTCTTGTTCCCGCTATCCTGCCTTCCCTTTCTCATACCCACAGGTGAGTGGGATTGGCACACTAGGAGAAAACATTGCAGATAATGGAGGCATACGGCAAGCTTATAAGGTAAGTTGGATTCCATTCCTCCATTGGACACTTATTGAGTGCCTACTGCATGCAATGCAGGGCCCTGTGTCAGGATATATTATGAAATTATTTCTTGAGTTTTTGAAGTACTGGAAGACAAACAAAAGGATCTTGGTATCTAGAACAGGAATGGATCTCAGAAATTATCTACTCTAACCCCCTAATTTTACAGATAGGGAAACTGAGGCAGGGAGAGGTGAAATGAGTCATAACTCAAATGTGGGTCCTCTGACTCTAAACCTAGATCATAGATCTAAAATCAGAAAGGACCTTAGAAGCCATCTAGGCCCCTTTTCATTTAATGGGTGAGCAAACTGAGGCCCAGAGGAGTCACATTACTTGCCCAGTCACAGAAGCAGTCAGCCCCAAAGCCGGGATATGAACTGGGACCCTCTGACTCCTAATCTGTTACTAGTCCATGATGCTTCCTCTGTTTACTTTTAGCTGGAAAGGGCCTCTATTTACAAGGTTTTGCCTGTGGTGTCCCCAAACTGCAAACACCAAACAGGGATACCCAGGGCTATTGCATGGAACCATGAATAAAGAACAGGGCCTGGAGTCAAGAAGACCTGATCTCAAAAACAGCCTCAGACACTGATTAGCTGTGTGACCTTAGGTGAGATACTTAACCATCATTTGCCTTAGTTTCCTCATATGTGAAATGGGCATAAGAATAGTTCCTCCCTCACAGGGTTATTATGATGATCAAAGGAGATAATAATTGTAAGGCGCTTAACACACAGTGCCTTACACATAGTGGGTGCTCTCTATAAATATTTATATGGTGCTATAGAACTGTTAACGATTATTATTGTGCCCATGGAAGTTTGGGCTGTCCCTACTCTTGAAAAATATCTTGCCAGGATGGGCTCTCATACATTCTGGGTAACACAGGCTTTGTCTGTCTATCCTGCACATAGGCTTACATAAAGTGGATGGAACAAGAAGGGAGAGAGCCCAGACTGCCGGGACTGAATCTTACCCATGAACAGCTTTTCTTCATCAACTTTGCCCAGGTGAGATCTTCAGGCCTTTTAATTGGATAGGGATGGACCTCCTCAGTCCCCACCCCAAACCCACCACCCGCTGTGTCTTGCCCACCCTCACCTTCCTCAGCCAAAGGGACTAAAGTTTTCTTGACTTTCAGTAGGTCCCACATAGACTTTACCACAACTAGGGCAGGGTGACTGTAACTTTTCCCCAGGGGGCTAAACTATAGAGGGGTCTGACACTCATACAATATTCTTCCTGTACTGTTTTAATAACTGAACTTAGCACCTAGTTAGCAATAAAAATGTGTTAAAAGAAGAAACCAGCAGATAGTGAGCACAGAATACCCTTCCTTCCCTCACTTTCTCCCCAACAGAGGCCTTACAGTGTGCCCCATGTTCCCTATCCTCCCCTCAGCTGAATTTTCTCAGGTACCAAGATTGCTAGTTCCAACTTTCTACATGGACCTTTCAGAATATCCTTCACCTGAGGAAAAATCTAATTCTCAACTGTTTAGTCAGCAGTACTGTGGAGCAGTACTGTGGTTGAGACTCTGCTTAAATGAAAAGAATTCTTTATACAAAACATGAGAGATTGACGGGTGGGAGGGATCTGGAAGTGTCTCATTTTATTGATGTGTAGACTGAGGCCCAGAGAAGGAAAGTAGGTGACAGGTGGGATTTGAATTGAGGTCCTCTCAACTGCATTGAAACATTAGGCTGGCCACTCTTGTAATAGATATTTTAGCTTCTCTTCCCACCAGCATCGAAAATCTTCACAACAAACCTGCTTTAAAGGCAGAGTAATATTGAATTACCCCCACTTGACAGATGAGGTAATTAAGGCACAGAGAAGGACAATGACTTTGCTAAGGCCTCTTGACTAGTAAGTCACAGTATCACATACTTTAAGAGTTTGAACAGACCAGCAGCCTTCTAGTCTAATCCATGCCCGAAGGGAATCCTTACTATATACTATACCCAAGAAGTGGTCACTCAGCCTCTGCTTAAAGATCTCCAGAGAGGGGAAAACCCACAGTCTCTTGGGGCAGCCCCTTCCACTTAGGGATGGCTTTGGGTGTTAGGAAGTCATTCGTTTTTTTTGTTTTGTTTTGTTTTGTTTTTTAGTGAGGCAATTGGGGTTAAGTGACTTGCCTAGGGTCACACAGCTAGTAAGTGTTAAGTGTTTGAGGCCGGATTTGAACTCAGGTACTCCTGACTCCAGGGCCAGTGCTCTATCCACTGTGCCACCTAGCTGCCCCGGAAGTCATTCGTTTTGAAAGCAGATAACAGGCTCCTTCTCTAGTCTAGTCTTCTTCTGCCTGAAGGTGCCTGGTTCCTTAAAGCAGTCCTCACATGACATGGAATTATGTGGCTTCTGGCTCTTTTTCATGTTGTTTCAAAACTTCTTTCCACTCTCATCCCATCCTGCAGGTCCCTCTTCCTATATACACAGTGACTGGATTAGTGAGGCCTGATGATGGGAGGTTTGAAAGATGGTGATAAAAAAAAAAGATGGTGAAGGGTTAGGTTGGGTTGGGCTAGGTTGGATGGGAATAGGCTTGTTCTGAGAAAGCAAAGTGTTGGGAACCACAGCTAAGGATGGGATAATTCTAGCTGGGCCCATTGTACTCTACCACTGGGATGTGTGAGCTGCTGCCCAGGCCCTATGAGAACACACGCTCTTTGCCCACAGGTTTGGTGTGGATCCTACAGACCAGAGTACGCCAGCCAGTCTATAAAGACAGACGTCCACAGTCCCCTGAAGTACAGGCAAGTAGAACACTCTGAACTCACCTACTGAGGCCAAGGAAGCCAAATCTCTGAATATCCCCAGCTGCTGGGACTTCTACCAGACAACCCACTGCAAAGAAATCCCACTTACAAACCAGCCTTTCCTCTTTCCTGAGCCAGGCTGGTTTTAAATGGGGTATCCTTGAGTGAGACATTTGGGGAGGCTCTAACCCTCTCATGGCTGGAACAAGGTAGTCAGAAGAACATGGGAAAATTGGGAGCTAACATATCAGCAGAGCTGGAACAAGGGCTGGCCAACAGAACTCTGTCCTAGGGCACTGGATTTAAAGTCTTCCAAATTGAAAGTGCATTTATTTTATTTTATTTTTTGCAGGGCAATGAGGGTTAAGTAACTTGCCCAGGGTCACACAGCTAGTAAGTGTCAAGTGTCTGATTCCAGATTTGAACTCAGGTCCTTCTGAATCCAGAGCTGATACTTTATCTACTATACCACCTAGCTGCCCCCTAAAGTGCATTTATTTTAGAGACTAATAACAATTCTCTCGGATCCTAAATACAGTAGGACTGTATTTAGTAGTAAATACAATTTAAATACAGTAGGACTTAGTAATAGACTAATGAGAATAATTAAAAGAGGAAGCCACTCTATGATGAGGCTGCCATCCCCTGGTGAAGTTTGGGGTATGTATACCCTGAGCAGAAAACTTTCTAGTTACCACTCCACTCATCAGGGGGCACCAGCTCTCCATTGGCCTTGCCCTGTATACTGTTGGCACACATTCAGAATACCACACCATCCCTCAACTCATCGCCTCCCCCTGACCCCATGAATCTTATGACCCTAGATTCAGGATCATGGTCTTGGTTTAGTGGGAAAGGAAGGAGAATTGTCTACATCTACGGGAGTATATTTTCCCCTATAGAAAATTGACCTGCCCTTGTCCTAACCATTCCCAAGGAACCCCCCACTATAGTCAGGCCCCAAGCTCTAGACCAGGGGTTATTTATCCGGAGTCCATAGACCTCCAAGGGATCCATGAATAAATCTTAGGGGGTCCATGACTCTGAATGAGGAAAACTGTGGTGGCGTTATTCAGTGGTGTCTGACTCTTAGTGATGCCATGGACTATAGCACCCCAGCCCCTTCTATCCTCCACTACCTCTCAAAGTCTGTCCAAGTTCATATTCATTGTTTCCGTAAGAAAATCACATCTTTATTTTCACTGACCTTTCAGTTCTTTGGAATCCTTTATATTTTTGTGTATTTAAAAACATGTTTCTGAACAAGGTTCCCCAGCCTTCTCCCAATTGCCAAAGGGGCCCATGATGCCCAAAAGGTGAAGGAGGGCTGCTCTAAACCTTGCCCTCCCCACATAAAATGGGTAGGACCCAGGCCTCAAGCTCAGCTGGGTGAGGTTAGCTAAGAGAGTAAACTATGTTACTTGTGATGGTGACCCTTCTGGGATGCACCTAAGGCAAAGCAGGGATAGAAGAGGGAGCTTCAGTGTCACTGCAGAGCCAGCAGAAAACTGTCAGGGCCAAGACACACCTTTAGATTCCCTGCATGTGGCACCATCTAATTATGTCAACCCTGTTTGGTAGGTGGCATAGAAGGGAGCTTAGAAGTCTATGAAGTTGGGGGCAGCTAGGTGGTTCAGTGGGTAAAGCCCCAGCCCTAGATTCAGGAGGACCTGAGTTCAAATCTGGACTCAGACACTTGACACTTACTAGCTGTGTGACCCTGGGCAAGTCACTTAACCCTCATTGCCTCACCAAAAAAAAAAAATCTATGAAGCAACCTCCTTTACATATGGAAGCTTCAAGGCATACAAAGGGTGGGCATTGGGTAGTGGCAGAGCTGACACAGGGACTAACAATAATAATGATAATTGGGGAAGGACCTGGACCTGGCAACAGGAACTCCCAGGGAGGAAATTCCCTCTACCAGTTCTACAATTTCAGTCTTACAACCTTGCCCAGAGAACTGAGAAGTTACAAGTTAGTGTATATCAAGGGAAGTACTTGAATACAGTCTTCCTGGCATCTAGCTCTCTACCTACTGGGTCATACTGTCACCATTCTTTCTGTTATAATAATAAGAAGTAACATTTATCTAGCCATATTTAATATATTGTATTATATATTATATAAAATTATATATTATGATATGTAATATGGCATGATTTGGTTTTATCATATGATATAACATAATATATAATATTAGGGCAACTAGGTGGTACAGTAGTTAAAGTGCTGGGCCTGGAATGAGGAGGACCTGAGTTCAAATCTAGCCTCAGACTTAGATCTTCTTAGCTGTGTGACCTTGGGCAAGTCACTTTACTCTGTTTACCTCACTTTTCTCATCTGTAAAATAAGCCAGAGAAGGAAATGGCAGACCACTCCAGTATCTTTGCCAAGAGAACCCTAAATGGGGTCATGGAAAGTCAGATATCACAGAACAACAAATAATAATTAATAAATGGCATGTTCATATAATAGACATGCATGTATTATAATAATGAGCATATATGATTATAATATATTTATTTTATAACTTGTATATAGCATATATTATTGTGCTATAATATATTACATGTAATAATATAATTATATAATAATTATATATTATATAATGTATATAATGTAATAATATAATAATATAATGTGATTATATGAATACATTGTTTTCATGTTGCATTATACTTATGTTATACATTACACATCATAAATGTATGATATCTACATATGTCTCAGTTTTCTCATCTACAAAATGAGGATAATAGCACGTATGTCACAAGATCGTTGTGAGGATCAAGTAAGATAATGCCAGCTCTTAATATTATTTGGTCCTCACAGTAGCATTGTGAGGTAGGTGCTGTTATTATTCCCAATTTACAAATGGGAAAACTGAAGGTGAGAAGTAACTTGCCCAGGGCCATACAGCCAGTGTCTGAGGCAGGATTCAAATTCAGGTCTTCCTAACTCCACTCTGATAACTGGCTGCTGATATCGCCATACCCCATGTCCTCCTGTCTCCCAATGCAGACTTCTTTCCTAAGTCACATTCTTTTTTTGTTTGTTTGTTTGCTTTGTAGGGCAATGAGGGTTAAGTGACTTGTCCAAGGTCACACAGCTGGTAAGTGTCAAGTGTCTGAGGCCAGATTTGAACTCCGGTCCTCCTGACTCCAGGGCTGGTGCTTAAGTCACATTCTTAAAATGCTAGAGTTGTCATTGCCCCTGTCATGGTTGCTTACCTGAGCTAGCAGTTTGTTGTACATTTGTGTCCATCTCTTCATAACCCCATATGGGGTTTTCTTGGCAAAGATACTAAAGTGGTTTGTAATTTCCTTCATTTTACAGATGAGGAAACTGAGGCAAACAGGGTTAAGTGACTTGCCCAGGGTCACACAGCTAGTTGGTGTCTGAGGTTGGATGGGACCTCAAGTCTTCCTGTCTCCAAGTCCAGGGCTCTATCCACTGCACCATATAGCTGTCCATTGAGCTAGCAGAAGTCTGTAACTTTGTTTTCATCCCTCCTCCCACTTGTGTTCCTTAGGGTTATGGGGTCCTTGCAAAACTTTGAAGCCTTCTCTGAAGCCTTCCATTGCCACAACGGGACAGTCATGCACCCCGAGGAGAAATGCAGAGTATGGTAGCTGAAGACGGAGCCCAAATCCTGTGCTTCAATTCCACAGTTAGTCCCAAGTGGTCTACGAAGTGGGCTTTGACAGCTGGGCCCCAGCTTTGAGCTGGCCACATGCCCAGTGCTTTCTCCCCTTCTGTCCCAGTCCAGGGCAATGCCTGCCCCAGCTATTGTCTCCACCCAGAGACAGATATAGGAATGGAGATACCAGTGGTTCTTGACTACTAGTCAGCCTGAGACTTGGGAGCTTCTTCTGGGAGGGGAAATGACTGTTTCAAATGACATCTCGACTGTTATTAAACCACCTAGTTCTTTAAAAAAAATACATTCATATTTTTCAGCCGGGTCCCTCAATACAAGAGATCCAGAGCCTGAATGGATGATTACACACTTAAGATGTTTCATTAAATGTAATCCAACCACACATTGTAGCTGCTACCATGTTACCTCTTTCTGGCTAGCCCAATGGGTTCACTTTTTGGTGTAGAAATTTGTAATTCTGTGTCTACTTTCCTAAGCACCTGGTGTATGTTAAATGTCTGAGTGTTTCAGACTCATGCAAAATAAACCTATCTGAAGCCCACTTTGCCCTATGAAGGGTTGTTATTTGTGTCCTGGAGGTTTAAATTAAGTTGGGGAGTAATTTTCCTTTTGGAAGGGAATAGGAAGGAAAGAGGAAGGAAGGAAGGAAGGAAGGAAGGAAGGAAGGAAGGAAGGAAGGAAGGAAGGAAGGAAGGAAGGAAGGAAGGAAGGAAGGAAGGAAGGAAGGAAGGAAGGAAGGAAGGAAAGGAGGGAGTAAGGGGGAAAGGGGGAAGGAAAGAATATGAATAATAAATGAATTAAGTGTAGAAAAGGTATTTATAGTCACCTACTATTCAAAAAGCATTAATCCTTAGGAAACAAAACCTAGAGTGAGATACAGTCTTTCCCCTCAAATAACTTATATTCTTTTTTGCCTATTTAAAAAAAATCATTTGTGATATATAATTATATTTTATACATATAGCAAACATAGATATATATACAGACACATATATGACATATATAATGTAAATTTTCTACATTATTACATTTAGACATACCCAGATATGTTCTAATAAAGATAACTTAGTATTTTAATTCCTTAAATTGTTTTATAAATAACAAATACATATCAATTTATATGACAATTTTAAAAAATATAATTACTATATAAATAATACCTAAATAACTCATAAATGCACAACATATGTGTGTATAAATACATATATACTCCTGTACCCTTCACAGCATACCCCCCCACACCTTTTCAGATTAAACATTTTTTATTTATATCTTTCTCTTCCAATCTCTATCCCTCCCTTGCCCCCTCCCCTTCCCTCCTCCCTGAGGCAGTTAATAATCTGATAAGGGTTATGCATACATGATCATAACAAACATCATCATATTTGTCATTTAATGAAAAAATGTGAAAATTAGCATGCCCCAATCTGTTCCATCAAGATTAGTTCTTTCCCTAGAGGTGGATAGTATGTTTCATCAAGATTCCTTTGGGATTGACTTGGATCATTGCATTGCTGATAATAGTGAAGTCATTGATAGTTCATCAAACAATATTGCTGTCTCTGTGTAGAGTATTCTCTTGGTTCTGCTCACTTCCCAATACATCATTTCATATATGTCTTTCCAAGCTTTTTTGAAGCTCTTATTTTTTCAAATAATTTATATAGTGGCAGCTAGGTGGCGCAGTGGATAGAGCACCAGCCCTGGATTCAGGAGGACCCGAGTTCAAATCCAGCCTCAGACACTTGACATTTACTAGCTGTGTGACCCTGGGCAAGTCACTTAACCCCAATTGCCTCACCAAAACCAACCAACCAAACAAACAAAAACAAATAATTTATATAGTATTGGGATTAATTGTTCTTTAAAAGTTTGGTAAAAATTCACTTGTGAATCTATCTAGTCCTAGAAATTTTTCAACTCATTCAACTTCTTCAAAAACCCAGATGCTATACCACTTGGGGTATACATGTTAAGTACTAATATGACTTCATTGTCCATGGTACCCCTGAGCAAAATAGTTTCCCTCCCCATCTCCCCCAACTAGATCTATTTTTCCCTCTGTTCTATCTGAAATCATAATTGCTACCCCTGCTTTCCTTGTTCCAGCCAAAGTATAATAGATCTTGCTCTAACTCTCTATGTTCACCCAACGTGTATCACTCTACCTCAAACATGTTCACATTTATAGTTATGATGACTGTCTATATCTCTCTGTGCTATTTTTCATCTGTTCATCCTTCTCATTCTGACCCCCACCCTTTCTTTTCCCACAACTGCCTTCCCTATGATCATCACCTTCCCCATATATCCCCTCCCCATACCAGTCCCCCCCATCCCCCTCCATTATCACCGTCCCTATCTGAACTTCCCTATAGGGTAAGATAGATTTCTATAGAAAGCTGAGTGTATTTGTTGCTCCTTTTTTGTGCCAACTTTGACGGGAGTAAGGTTTAATCTTTGCCCATGTCTCCTATCTTCCCCTCCATTATGATTATTTGTTTGTTTGGATTTTTTTATGCCTCTTTGTGTATATGTGAATGTTCACCCCATTCAGTTTTTCCCTTCCCACTTCTTCCATGCAATTTCTTTTTAGCCTTTTATTTTATATTCTATGGTGTTATATCATCAATGTCACCTTGTGATCACACCCTCTGTCTACATATACTCTTTCTAATCATTCTTATATTACATTTTTTAGACTTACAAATATTATCATATCTTAAATATTACCTTATGACCACAAGTTCTTTATATATACTCCTAATTGCATTAAAAATTACTTTTACAATAAAGTTATTGAGAATTACAAATATTATTTTATCATGCAGAACTAGAAATAGTGTAACCTTATTAAATTTCTTACAGTTTTTATTTCTTGTTTCTTTTTTTACCTCATACTTATGGTTCACTTGAACCTTGTATTTGGAAGTCAGATTTCCTATTCAACTCTGGCCTTTTAATTAAAAAAATGCTTTAACTTCTTCTATTTCATATTCTCTAAGTCAGTTGTTTTTTCAGTGAGAAATTTTACATTTTCTTCTATTTTTTTTTTTGCTTTTCTGATTTTGTTTTACTGTATCTTGGTGTCTTATAGAGTTGCTAGTTTCCATTTGTTCAATTTTAATTTATAAAGAATTATTTTCCTCAGTTACTTTTTGTAATTCCTTTTCCATTTGGCCAAATCTGTTCCTTAAGGAATTATTTTCCTCGGTAATTTTTTGTATTTTTATATTATTATTTTGTATTTCTTTTTCATGATTCTGCTGCATCACTTCCAATCTTTCCTCAACTTCTCTAATTCGATTTTCCAAGTCCTTTTTAAGCTCTTCCAGGAATTTATTTTGGGCCTGAGACCAATTTGTACTTCTCTTTGAAGGTTCACCTGTAATCTATATTTGTGTCTTGAGATTTCCTTTTATGGAAGTAGCAGTCAGTAGTCAAACTTTTCTTTAATTGTTGTTTTTCATTGTTTTTTTTTACTGATTTTGTATCAACCAGGCCCTGAAGGAGTGATCCCTTTGATCTTCAGGCCCTGTGGTGGCAACCTGCTGCTGGGTTGTTATGATAACCTGTTACTCTGTTAACAGGCCCTTGAATAGTAATTTTGTTGCAATCTGCTGAATATCTCGGGCTGGTTTTGCTCTGGAAATAGTCTCTCTGCTGGGAGGTCACAGGGGTGGGAATCTGTTGCTGACCTGCTTGGGTGGGGCTTCACTACTGTTCAGCAGGCTCAGAGGTCTGTTGTAGGCTCCTGATTCTGTTGCTGTTGTTCCTAGACCTCACTTCCTTCCCACCCGGGTAAGACAGACCTTTCCTGCCAGGTTGATAAATTGTTTCCCTGTTCCTCAGTGAGTTCAGAGGCAGTTTTATGTCAGTTTAGAGGGGAAATCTGGGAGAACTGCAGTGGGTTTCTTCCTCACTCGGCCATCTTGGCTTGGAACCCCCAATAATTTATATTCTAACAGTATAGACTACACATATAGGGAATTATGGCCATGCAGGAGAAGTTTGTTCTGGAGTTACCGTGATGATAAGTGGAACCATAGGGTAGCTGATTCATACATGAGTTCCAGGAAAAGAGCAGGAAGTGTTGGGCAAGAAATGGAAAGTTTGTGTAGTGCAGAGGGAGGGTATATTCGAGAGTAGGACTAGAAGGCAGGATGCCTGGGTGGGTCCTGTTTCCTGTGTCCTTTGTCAAGACAACCCCAAATGGGATCTGCTGGAGACAGCAGGGTTGGGTGAGTGTGGACACACTCACCCATTAGGACAACTGAGTCCCAGGGAAGGGATCAAAAAGGAATGGATTAGCTCCCCTAGGTTGGTACGGCATCCCCTCTGAAGTCCAGGTTCTGCGGATGACTGTTCTAGGGCAGGGAGGACATGCAGTAATGGTACAGATGCCTCGATACCCTGCCCCAGGAAAGCTTGTAGGTGGCTAGTGGTACCCTATCTTTATTTAAACCAAGTGGTAACAAGGAATTTTCACACCTGAGGTAAGAGGAGAAAGCCTAGCAGGATAAGGGCATTCAATCTAGTTCACCATCTGATAGGTTCCTATTTTAACTATTCTTGATGACCTATTTTAAAGTGTGCTTCTTTTGCATTGATAAAGGACCCATTAAATGGAGTACCTTGGGGCAAAGAACTAGAGGTCGTACACCGGTTATGTCACTGCCTCTCCCAGAGCTCAAGGTACTCCAAGCCCCTCCCCCCTTTCCACAATGGTCAAATGAGTTCAGGTATGGTCATTTGTGGTAATGAAAACCTCTAAAGTCTCGTCATAGCAAGGCAAAGAGGGAGATTTCTGATAGCCTGCGCTGTCATCCTCATGGTTCCATGGTGACAGAGAATTAGCCTACCCTTCCCCCAAAACAACCACATTCTAGTTTGGCACCACATTGGAAACTCTCAGGGACAGCCACCAGGGGGAGCTGTATTTCTCATCAATATTTTTCCCTATTTGACAAGTCCAGCTTCCCCTAATAGGGGGCTTGTTCTTCCCACCCTTCCCATGTCCCACTAGGCTGTGGTGGGCTCACAGAACACAAAATGATATCGTTTCTGAAGACCTAATAAATCTTTCTGTAACATCCTGCACCAAATATCCAATAAGATCCATTTAATAATGTGCATAAGGAGAGCCACAATCTGCTACTCATGAAGCCATTCCAGGTTGTGCCATATTTAATGTGATAATCGATGCTTTATTACATGACAGCCTAGCCTTGCCCCTCTGCTCCCACTTCCTCCATCCCCTTTCCCCAGGACTCTTCACCCCTGGCTCCCCAGGGTGATTTGGGGGATAGTTCTGGGATGCTTCAATCTGTGGCTATGATTTGTATGTGTCTGGAAGATGAATCTGGGTCTGAATCACCATTTACCTCAAATGACAAAAGTAATGGATAACAGGACAGTGTCAGCCTTAGAGTTGAGAAGACCAGGGTTCTGACTGTGTGACCCTAAACAAGTCCCACAAACTCTCAGTAGCTTTACTTCTCAGTTAGAGTGACAAGTTTGCACTGGTGAAGGAAGTTTGGGCACTGGGAATTCCCCACCCATGCCTAGACATGTATAACACACCTTCAAGTCCACAAAGCACTTTACTCATATCAGTTTGGCTGAGCCCTAGCACAGCCTCATTATCCCCATTTTACAGGTAAAGAGACTGACTCTGAGAGGATGAGGCAGAAGGGACATCAGGGGCCAGAAGTCCAGCCCCACCCCCACCCCCATTTCTAGATGATGAAACTGAAGGCCAGAGAGGGAAGGGATATTCCCAGAGCTATAGAGAGAGGAAGCATCAGAGCCAGGATATGAATTATCATCTTTCTGGACTCTGAGGGAGGGAGGGAAAAAGAGAGAGAGAAATATAATGGGAAATGAAGATGATATAAAAATGAATGTGGTCAATAATATATATTCTATATTTGAAAATATGAAAATTACATATTGCATTAAACAGATAATTTGACTCACAAGGAGAGCACCTCTTGTCTATGTTCTCTGCTTTACAAGCTAGATTCTGGTCCCCTGGGCCCTTGGAACCCCGGTCAGCTTCCACTCTTTCTCTCCATCACTTTTATTAGGCTATGCTGTAGTGCTAGGCCCTGTCTAGTTTGGGAGGCCCCTGAGTGGTATCTGAAAAAATGTATATTCTAAGAGAAAGGTCAGTGAAAACTTAAATAATAGAGCCAGATATGTACTTGTATACTGGAGACACTTTGTTTACTTAGAAAAAAATGTAAACTGAGAAATGGAATTTTCTTTTATTTCTTTGTTTTTGCAATGTGTTGTTAAGGGCTAAAATTCTAGCTAAACTGTCTAAAATATCTAATGAGTGGTCGCCAATAAATTATAAGCTTTAGCAAGAGTTAGACTTTTAAGCATTTATTAACGAGAATAAGAATTTGGTAAAGAGAGAGAGAAAGGCCTAGATTTCTATCTATTAAAGGGAGAGCACATTTCTAGCTCCGCTCTCCACCAGAGTCCAAAGGAAAGAGAGTGAGACCGAGCGCCAGTCTCTTCCTTCCTCCTCCCACTAGCCCGCATCACTTCCTGACGCCAAAGAAGAGACTCCTGGTCTTGCCCTCAAAGACCTTCGCTTCATGGGTGGAACTCTTCTACAGTAAGTCTCCAGCAGGTGGCGTCATTCCAATCGTTACAGTGTTTAGGGGGGTAATATAGAAGTGGACACCTTTTCCTTCTTATAGTGGTACCAAGAAGCAAACCTCAGGCTCTGCTGATCTCTGGACTGATGAAGGTAACACAATAATCAGAGACCTGGCTTTGAAGGCAAGCAGCCCCTGGGTTCATAGTCCCCTTCTAGCCCTTACTATCTGTGTGACAGTGGATCAGTCACTTATCCTCTCTGTGCCCCATTGCACTCATCTTTAAAATTGGATCGCTTCACTAGGTTATCTCAGAGGTCCCTTGTAATTCTAGCACTGTGATGCTACCATCCCTGTAGACTATCACCCCCTAAGGAAAGCCCCCTTTGGTGGCTGTTCCCTTTGGATTGTGGTAGGTCCTGGAGGGAGGAAGAGGGGATGACTCTGGTTCCAGCCCCAGCTTGTTGGACCTACCTCTGCTGGGCATGGTCTGGGCTTCCCCAAAGGGTCTGCCCTTTGCATGTCAACTAGATGGAACAAAGAGGCAAGCAGTGATGCTTCCTGGGCCTTGTCCTTTTTCAGAAATGGAACCAGGCAGCAGGGAGAGGAGTTGTCTGGCAGGCAGAGGGCCCAGATTGAAATGTCTATCTCTGTGTCTTCTTCTCTGCAGGCCCTTGGGCAATTCACCTTAGTTGCTCCCCACCAGACCCCATTAGAGTGTGAGCCCTTTGAGAGCAGGGGCCTCTTTTGCCTTTCTTTCTATCTCCAGCCCTAGTCTCAATGCCTGGCATACTTTTGTTGTTGTTGTTCAGTCATTTTCAGTGGTATCTGACTCTCCTTGAGCTCATTTGGGGTTTTCTTGTCAGAGATACTGGAGTGGTTTGCCATTTCCTTCTCCAGCTCATGTTAAAGATGAAAAAACTGAGGCAAACAGGGTCAAATGACTTGCCCAGGGTCACAGAGCTAGTAAGTGTTTGAGGACAGGTTTGAATTGAGGTACTCCTGACTCCTGGGCCAGTGCTCCATTGAATATCCCACCTAGCTGTCCATAATTCCATCTTTGCCCTGGGCTGAAAATGTTGGGCATATTTTCAGGTTTCTAAGTATCAACAGCTTGCTTCCTCCTTTACAAACTCATTCTAATTTTTTTGGACATTTACCAATTGTAGCCTTATCTTGGGTTGAGATTGTTTTTTCATTTTTGAGGACTCCCTTTTGCCTGCCCACATATTTGCATTGCTAACTAATAGTTGTTGGGTTGTTTTTTTTTTCACTTCCGATCTCTTCAAAGGTTTTGGTCAAAGAACAAACCATATGGGCAGCTAGGTGGTGCAGTGGATAAAGCACCAGCCCTGGATTCAGGAGGACCTGAGTTCAAATCTGGCCTCAGACACTTGATACTTACTGGCTTTGTGACCCTGGGCAAGTCATTTAACCCTCATTGCCCCACCAAAAACAAAACAAAAACAAAACAAAACAAAAAAACCAACAACAAGAACAAAAAAAACCAAACCAGATCTATCTTCTCCGGAGCTGGGAACTTGGTGAGACTGATATGCACAGAGATGGGAAACATGACTGCTTTTTGATATGTATCTGGGTCTGGGGGCAGCTGGACAGGGACTGACTGCCCTCCGATCCCAACCCCAACACCCCACCACCACCACCAAAAAAAGGAGGAAGGACTTCTGTAGCCTCCACCTAAGAAGTCAGGGAGGATGATTCGGAGGAAGAAGCTGTCACTTGGAGGACCTCTCCCTGTTCTCCTTAATTTCCATTTTGACAATCTTCCCATTCCCTCTTCCCCATACCCTTACCCAGCATTTCTTTTGCATTCCCCTCTTCCTAATTCCCTGATACTTGGTGCCCGCTTGCCTCAATCCTTCCTCCCCTGTTCCTTCCCACCCTTTCCATGCCCCTAGACTGGATACAAAAGGAATCTAAAGTCCAGATTCTTTCCTCTTGAATTTAGCAGTGGATGGGGGGGGGGGGAGGTTGAGACTAGAGGTGGTGCAGAAAATTAGAAATATATGCTAGGAGAGTCAGATACTGTGTGTGAGAGGGAGAGACTATAGCAGTTAGAAATCACCCATGAAGAGGAGTAAGGGATCTCTGAGGCTAACGAGTCCAACCTGAGAGGAATGAAAAGCTTGAGAAACAGAATTTCTGGGTAATTGATAATCAATTTATTAATTAGGCTAGCAAATAACAAATTGATCATCAGTGGTTCCTCTCTGTAACCAAAGATAAAACCATGGAGATCCCTAAATGATGAAATACTTTGGAAAAGGGGGTGCCCCCAACCAGGGAAAATCAACTCTGACTGGTGGAAAATTAATGAGGGGCTAGATGTTAAAAACGTGGTTGTTGGCTACAAGCCTTCAGATCTTTCTGCTGAGGACTTGGCTTAATCAGGAGACTCAGCTGCCTCCAGCTATCTAGACAAAGGAATCCATCTCCACCCAGAGCACTCTGGTTGGTTTTCTCCTTTGTGAACTGGGTTCCCCTAAACTGCAATGGAAGGGTGCAAGTACATGGGCTTAATGATTTAGGGTTGAAATTCACCTAGATCAGATTCTGTTTCCCCTGTACACAAAAGAAAGGTCTACTACTTGGGTGGAGGCAGGAGAGAGGCAGGAGCATACACTTACAGGATTTGGGCAATCTCAACTATCAAGGATATCCTGATCTACAGGGGCTGGTCCCTGAATGAGGAAATCAAAGGGAAAAACCTTAATCCTAATTTAATAATTAATTATAAATATAATAGAAAATAACCACTTCTCTCAAACCCCTTCTTTTTTTTTGTTGTTTAGTTGTTTCACTGTGTCTGACTCTTCATGAACCCATTTGGGGTTTTGTTTGTAAAGATCCTAGAATAGTTTGCCATTTCCTTCTACCGCTCATTTTACAGATAAGGAAATGGAGCCAAACAGGGTGAAGTGGCTTGCCCAAGGTAACATAACTAGTAAGTGTCTGAGGCTGTATCTGAAGTCAGGTCTTGGAGTAGTACTCTATCCTCTGCACCACCTACCTGCCTGCCCCCTGCAGTAAGTGCTTAATAAATGCTTGTTGACTTTTCCTTACCTCTCTGAAGAAAAGCTTTCTTACCTCAAAGTAAAGGGGGAAGATTAGAAATTTGGGGTTCTTAACTGAATTGGGGGAGGGGTGGGCATGGTTGCCTTTGGTAATTCAATGAGGTCTCTGAGTCCTTGCAGAACCATGATTTCAATGCATAAAATAAAAGAAAGAAGGAAACAAGTACTTATTATATGTCTTGTTTGTGCCAGACTCTGGACTGAGTACTTTACCTTGTTTTATTTTTACTGTTCCTCAGCCCTCCTTTACCCACTTCCCTCGATATAAACATTTGTTGCTGTTTTAGGTGGAGCACCTTTGATAAGCAATCAGGCTAGATGAGGCAATAATACTCCTGTAGGGTCATTAGGCAGGGCTTTCACCCTCCTGGTACCATCTCCATGGCCTCAGGTTCTGATTAGGCTCCTGGGATACAATCCTGCAATATCACTTGGTGAGGGGTAGAGAGGATGGAGTAAGGAAGAAGACCTGAATTTGAGTCTGGACTCACATATTTACTAGGTTTACTTTCTAGACTTGGTTTCCCTACCTATAAAATGGGTATAATAATAGCATTTCCTTCATAGAATTATGGTAAGACTAAGACAAAAGTGTGTAAAGCTCTCTGGGAACCTTTAAAGTGCTACATTAAGTGTGAATTAATCACGATTAAACTTATATCCTATCTGCATCCATGCCCCTTCTCTCTCCTACAAATTAGTCTTCTCAGGTTCCTACTTTTTTTTTTTTTTTTAGTGAGGCAATTAGGGTTAAGTGACTTGCCCAGGGTCACACAGCTAGTAAGTGTTAAGTGTCTGAAGCTGGATTTGAACCCAGGTACTCCTGACTCCAGGGCCGGTGCTCTATCCACTGTGCCACCTAGCTGCCCCAGGTTCCTACTTTTTAAAATTACAGATTGGTTAGATTCTCTCTCTTAGAGATTAAACCACAGGACCCCAGGTCTACAGGTGTAAGGGGTCTTTGAGGCCTTCAAGTCTAATCTCCTTTTTTTTACACATGGGGAAACTGAGATCAAGAAAGGTTATGTGAATTGTCCAGGATAGCACAGGTAGTGAGTGCCTGAGGCAGGATTCCAACTCAGATCTTCTGGCTCCCATTCCTGTGCTTTCTTTATTACACTGTGCTGTCTCTCAATCCCCTCATTTTACTGAGGCTATGAGAAGGTAAGTGGCTAGCCTGAGGTCATCTAGCCAGTGAGTGACAGGGTCAAGATGAGGGCCCAGTCTTCCTGACACCCTGGACCCTGCTCTCTCCCATGCCTTCATTACCTCCTTCTCTCCTTCCCCAAGATATTCAGCATGTTATTGTTTATGTACCTCATCTTCCTTGAGGATGCACTGGAATGTAAGGCTGGAAAGTACAAGGTGGATGGGCAGTGCTGCTCCCCTTGCCATGCAGGTAGGTCTGAGAGTTCCTTTCACTGGGACAAATCACTCTCTTACTCTGCTAAATGCCTGCCTATCCCAGGCTCTCTTTCTTTTTTCATATATCCACTCAAATTCCAGAATTATAGAATCTCAGAGATTAGAAGACCATGGAAGGGATGTCAGAGCTCAGAGGGCCCATGAAGGGGCATCTAGCCCAATCTCTTTCCCAATATAGGATGTTTTTTTTGAATACTCACTACCTTATAAGGCAGCTATTCTTGTTGATGGGAAAGATGAATTTATTTAACCAGCTTTCTATTGTGCAATGTCTCTTACAGAGTCTAGAGTTAGGTTGTCTAAAGCTTTAAAGTGTTTAATGTAGGGCTGTCTAGGTTGGAAGGAAGACAATTGAGTGGTCATTGAGGTAAGAGAGGGAAGGGGAGAAGTCCCCCCAGGGCATATCTCTGATTTCCTCTGCCTTCCCCATGGTGTATAGTGTACAAGGGTCAATTGCTGGAGAGACTTTGTCAACTCTGTCTAGACACTGATTCTATTCAGCTCATCATAATTCCACATTCCTGTCAAAGGCTTTCCCCAACCATGTGGGAGTGTCACATTCATGACACCTTGGCATCCATTCACTCTCCCTCATCCTCCTAGCCCCATAACTACTGAATCAGTTGCCTAGCCTTGTGCATGTTACCACTACAACATCTTTCACATTCATACACAATGTGATCTCATACAATCCCCTTCTTAGTTCAGACCCTTATAAGTTCTCACCTGGATAAAAGCCTCTGAATTGTTTTTCATGCTTCTATTCTCTCCCTTCTCCAATCTACCCTCCTCACAGTGGCCAAACTTATTTTTGATTTTTCAACATTTATTTAGTATTTTATTTTTACCGATTACATGTGAAAGCAAATTTTAACATTTGATTTAAAATTTTTGAGTTCTAAATTCTCTTCCTCCCTCCCTACCCCCTCAATGAGAAAGCAAGCAATTGGATATAGGTTATACATATGTAGCCATGTAAAACATATTTCCATATCAGTCATAATGTAAAAGACAATAGACCAAAAGAAAAATAAAGAAAAATAAAGTAAAAAAGGTATGTTTCAATCTGTATTCAGACTCTATCCATTCTTTTTCTGGAGATGGATAGCATTTTTTTTTTCATCATAAGTCCTTCATAGTTGTCTTGGGCTGTTGTATTGTTGTAAGTTCTATTGTTGTAAGTCATTGTCAGTTGATCTTCTTACAATATTGCTGTTACTATATAAAATTTTCTCCTGGTTTTATTCATTTCACTTTGCAACAGTTCATGTTAGTCTTTGCAGGTTTTTCTAAAAGCGTTCTGCTTGTCGTTTCTTACAGCACAATAGTATTCCATCAGAGTCATATACCACAACTTATTTAGCCATTCCACAATTGATGGACATCCCCTCAATTTCCAATTCCTTGCCACCAGAAAAGAGCTGCTATAAATTTATTTGTACACATAGGTCCTTCTCCTTTTTGTTTTTTATCTCTCTTGGGATATAGACCTAGTAGTACTTTTGTTGGATCAAACAGAATGCATGGTTTTATAGCTCTTTGGCCACAGTTCCAAATTACTGTACATAATGAATGAATCAGTTCACAACTTCACCAGCAGCCCATTAATGTCTCAGTTTTTCCACATCTACTTCAACATGTCATTTTCCTTTTCTGTCCTGTTAGCTGATCTAACACATGTCAGGTAGTGCCTCAGAATTGTTTTAATTTACATTTCTCTAATCAATAGTGATTTAGAGCATTTTTCACATGGCTATAGATAGCTTTGATTTCTTCATCCAAAAACTGATAATTCTTATCTTTTGATCATTTGTCAATTGGGGAATGGTTCTTATTTTTATAAATTTGACTCAATTCTCCTTATATTTGAGAAGTAGGGCCAATATCAGAGATGCTTGCTTCAATTTTTTTTATTATGATTGCTAACTGTATTTTCCTCTAATCTATTTCCCCCCTGTTTATTTTTCCATCAACTGGACTTTTCCAGAACTGGTCTCTAACCTATGTGTGGCTGGAGCTGCATAGAATAGGCCAGAGACAAGTGAGTCAGGAATTAGAGAGAAAGATTATCTTCTAAGTGAGTAAAAATGTTTGCAAGTAAGGTGGAAACAATTTTTCTTGTACAAAATGACAAATATAGTAATTTTTACATAATTTAAAAAAAGAATGTAGAGCAAGAAAATGACAACACATTTGAATCAGGGCCTTGCTGACTGGACACATAACAAAAGGGAAGAGGAGAGACAAAACCCAAAACAAAACAAAACAAAACAAAAACTAGGATGGTTTATTCAGCCCTTGTTTGGAATCTTGGGACAGCTGTCTCATCTGGGTATCAGATGCTTCTGGGTTTATACCAGACAAACCTCACATCCTTAGAGGGTTCTGCCATTCGCTTAGGAGCAGAGGCTCTCTTCAGATGATTAAGGAGTCCACACCCACAAGTTTGGCAGCTGTGGGAGTAGTCAGAAGGAACTGGTAAGAACCCTTAGAAACAGTTATTGATTTCATGTAGAGATTCAAACAATGCAATAAGGTTTTTCATAAATTCATAATCAGTTACTTTATAAATGTATATGTAAATCTCCTTTCTTAAAACTAATACATCTCCAAGTAGTTTGATCTGCAATCTGACATTAATGTAAACTATTAATGTAACTATCAGTTCCTTCTGACTACTCTCACAGCTGCCAAAACTTGTGGGTGTGTACTCCTGAATCATCTGAAGAAAGACCCTGTTCCTGAGTGAATGGCAGAACCCTCCAGGGACCTCCTAGTACACACCCAGATGCGACAGCTGTCCCGACATTCTTTATGAGGGGTGAATATACCATCCTGGCTTTTTTGTTTTGTTTTGTTTTGTTTGTTTATGCGCCCAGTCACCAAGGCTCTGATAAAATTGTATGTTGGCATTTTGTCCCTCTACATTCTGGACTACATTTTTCTGCTTGCAAGCAAACAAATGTCTAGCAATAATACCTGAGACATACTTCCCCAATAGGTCCTTTCAGGGAGCTAACCCCCTGGGCAACATCTTATCTGGACCCAACTGGCCTCTTGTGGTTGTTGCCCAGAGGGGTAGGTGCTCTTTCAGACCCCCTCCCTTTGCCCCAAAGGGGGAAATGACAGAGTAAAATTTAGACCCCCTGTTTCCAGAGCTAAGGCCAAGCAAGCAACTTGTGCCCTGAGCTTGGCAGGACAAAAATTCTTTGCAATTGCACTCTGGATGATCTCACCGTCTAGGCTGGTCATACAATTCACCAGGTATTCTCTGGTCTAAGACAAACAATGGACAAAGTTAGAACATCCTGTAGTAAATCAAACTTGTCACATGCTTGCTGCTCCCTCATTGTTAGGGCTACAACTCACTGAGCAGTCACTAGTATAAGTATTGAGATCTCCCCACACTACCTCAACCCCCCCCCCCAGCTAGGGGTGGGGTTCTGGCACATGTGTATATACCTCCACCTTTTTGTTTTGTTTTGTTTTAGCTCCAGCTTTCTTGCAGGCTTTTTTTTTTCTCATGTAGGAAATAACCTTTCTCTCTAATTCCTGAATCACCTTTCTCTGGCCTATTCTGTGTAGCTCCAGCCATACATAGGTTAGAGACCAGTTCTAGAAAAGTCCAGTTGACATTTCTCTTGTAGGAATGTAAACAGTTTAACCTTATTAAGTTCTTATGATTTTCCTTTTTACCTTTTTATGCTTTTCTTGAGTCTTGTATTTGAAAATCAATTTTTCTAATAAGATCTGGACTTGTCATCAGGAATGCTGGAAAGTCCTCTATTTCATTGGATATACATTTTTTCCCCTGCAGGATTATACTAAATTTTAATGGGAAGGTCATTTTTGGTTGTAATATTAGGTCCTTGGCCCTCATATTCCAGTTCCTCTGATCCTTTAATGTAGAAACTGCTAAATCTTGTGTTATCCTGATTGTGGCTCCATGGTACTTGAATTGTTTCTTTCTTGCTGCTTGCAATATTTTCTCTTTGACCTGGGATCTGTGGAATTTAGCTAGAATATTCCTGGGAGTTTTAATTTTTGGTTTCCTTTCAGAAAATGATTGATGGATTCTTTCAATTTCTATTTTACCATCTTGTTCTAGAATATCAGGGCAGTTTTCCCTGTCAATTTCTTTTTAAAAAATATTTAGAATTTTATTTTCCCAAATTATATGTAAAAACAAATTTTGACATCATTTAAAAAAAACATTGTGTTTCAAATTCTCTTCCTCTCTCCCTTCCCACTCTACCCCAAGAACTCAAGAAATTCAATATAGGGTATACATGAACAGTCATGCAAAACATTTTCACATTAGCCAGGTTGTGAAAGAGAACAGACAAAAATAAAACTTCAGATAAAGGAACTAACAAAAAAAATGCTTTAATTTGTATTGAGATACCATCAGTTCTTTCTCTATAGATGGATTGCATTTTTCATAAGACCTTCAGAGTTGTCTTGGATCATTGCATTGCTGATAATAACTAAGTCATTCACAGCAGATCATCTTACAATATTGATGTTATTTCACTTTGCATCAGCTCATGCAGGTCTTCCCAGGTTTTTCTGATAGCATTCTGATCATTTTTAAATATTAAACTATATTTATATAGTACTTTAGAAAGAGATTTCCTTAAAATAAACCCATGAGGTTGATTATTGCAACAGCAGTAATAGATAACATTTATATAGTACCTCATACCTGACAAAGAATTTTCTTCATAATAGCCCAGCAAAATTTGATCATCATCATCAATCATTCTTCATCAATCAATCCTCATCTTCATCCAATTATAATAAATCCATCAATCCATCCATCCATCAATCAGTCATCATTGTCATCATCATCTTACATTATTCTTACCTCTGCTTCAGAAATTTTTTAACAGTTACTATTGTTAACTGTTTCCCTCCATCCTATTCCCTTCCCATGATATTTACTCTATTTTCTATCTTCCTTCACCCTATCCCTCTTCAAAAGTGGAAGAGAAAAGCTGGGAAGTCACCTGACCCATTCCAAATTTCCCTTGGAAACAAAATTAAATTAAGCCTCTAAATGGATTCTTGAGTTGTAGAACCTACAAAAAAGAGTGAAACAATTTTCTGGCTTAAGATAACCTAGAAGGTCTTCAGAAAATGTCTGTCTCACTGGGGTAAAAGGCGAGCACAGCTTCACACAGAGGGTATCAGGGCAAACCATCAAAAGACCCTTAGCAAAGATCAGCAGCTGAAGACCCTTGGTCCTAGCTCAGCAAGCTAGTGGCACAGGAGGCCAGTTGTGAGGTCCCCAGCTTCAATGCAAAAGGCAATCTGCCAACTAGGGTATCTACTACCCAGCAGGCACAACTATGCTGAGCCATTCCTGTGCAGTGAACAAGCTGCTATCTGCTGAGACCTTACAGAAGAAAGTCTGGAATCATGTCCCTAACCCCCAGCACAAGAAGCTTGGAACAAGAGGGTGGAGCCAAGATGGCAGAGGAAAGGCAGTGAGTGAATTACCTGAACTCTCTCCAAGACCCCTCCAAATATGTTCAAATAATTCCATCAAAACAATTCCTGGAGCAGCAGAACCCACAAAAGGACATATTTCTTTTTATCAGTTCTTTCTATGGGGGTGCATAGTAAGCTTCCTCATTAGTTCCTTGGGATTGTCTTGGATCATTGCATCCTGAAAGTAGTTAAGTCATTCACAATTGCTCATTGAACTGCTGTCACTACACACAATGTCCTCCCAGCTCTGCTCACCTCACTATACATCAATGTTCATTAGTCTTGCCAGGTTTTTCGGGGATCATCCTGTTTGTCATTTCCTGTAGCACAAGACCATTCCACTGCAATCATATAACACAGCTTTTTCCATCATTCCTCAATTGATGGACATTCCTTTGATTCTCAATTCTTAGCCTCCATCAAGAGTTGCTATAAATATTTTTTGTACAATTTTCCTCCTTTTCTCTTTTTCATGATTACTATTGTTAACTGTTTCCCTTCCATTCTATTCCCTTCCCCATGATAATTATTCTATTATCCATCTTCCTTCACCCTATCCCTCTTCAAAAGTGTTTTGTTTTTGACTGCCCCCTCCCCCAATCTTCTGTCCCTTCTTTTACTCCTCCCCCCTTATGCCCTTCCTCTCCTACTTTCCTGAAGGGTTAGATAAATTACTCTACCCAATTTCATGTGTATGTTATTCCCTCCTTGAGCCAACTCTGATGGGCAGTGCTGCTCCCCTTGCCATGCAGGTAGGTCTGAGAGTTCCTTTCACTGGGACAAATTAAGGTCTTTGAGCTAATTCTGATGAGCCTTAGTTCATTCACTTCCCAATTCCTCCTCTGTCTCTCCCCCACTGCATAAGTCCTTTCCTGCTTTTTCATGTGAGATTTCACCTCATTCCATCTCTCCCCTTTCCCCTTCCCCCAGTGCAATACTCTCACCCCTCAATTTTACCCTAAAGATGTCATCATGGGACAGCTAGGTGATACAGTGAACAAAGCACCCTCCCTGGACCCTGAAGGACCCAAGCCCAAATCCAGCCTCAGACACAAGACACTCACCAACTTCATGACCCTGGGCATGCCACCCAATCCTGACCACTCCACAAAAAATTTTTAAAAAATGCTTTACAGATTATCATCCCTTCATAATCCTCACCTGTACCTTCTGTCTAAATATGTTCCTATCATCTGCCCTAATACTGAGAAAGTTCTTATGAGTTAGATATATCATCTTCCCATGTACAAATGTAAACAGCTTTACCTTTTAACATCCCTCATGATTTCTTTTTCCTGTTTACCTTTTTATGCTTCTCTAGGGTCTTTTATTCAGTTCAGGTCTTTTCATCATGAATGCCTGAAAGTCTTCTTTTTCATTGAAGTCCCATTTTTCCCCTGAAAGATTGTGAGCAGTTTTACTGGGTAGGTGATTCTTGGTTGTAATCCCAATTCCTTTGCCCTCTGACTGTGGCTCCACAGTACTTGAATTGTTTCTTTCTGGCTGCTTGCAATATTTTCTCCTTGACATGAGAGCTCTGGAATTTGGTTAGAATATTCCTGGAAGCATTCATTTTGAAATCTCTTTCAGAGGTGATTGGTAGATTCTTTCAATTTCTATTTTACCTTCTGCTTCTAGAATATCAGGGCAATTTTCCCTTACAATTTCTTGAAAGATGATGTCTAAGCTTTTTTTTTGGATCATGGTTTTCAGGTAGTCCAATAATTTTCAAATTATCTCTTCTCTCCTGGATCTATTTTCCATGTCAGCTGTTTTTCTAAGGAAATATTTCATATGGCCTTCTATTTTTTCATTCATTTGGATTTGCTTTATTGTGTCTTGGTTTCTCATAAAGTCATTAGTTTCCATTTGTTCAATCCTAATTCTTAAGCAATTATTTTCTTCAGAGAGCTTTTCCATTTGACTTTTCAAGCTGTTGACTTTTTTCATGACTTTACTGCATCACTCTCATTTCTCTTTCCATTTTTCCTTTACCTCTCTTACTATATCTTCAAAATCCTTTTTTAGCATTTCTATGGCCTGAAACCAATTCATATTTTTCTTGGAAACTTTGGATAAAGGAGCCCTGATGTTGCTATCCTCTTCTGAGAGTGCACCTCAATCTTCCTTGTCACCAAAGAAACTTTCTATGGTCCGCATCATTTTCTGTCTGCTCATCTTGCCAGCCTATTTCTCAACTTTTAACTCCTTCTTACAGTGGGGCACTGCTTCCAGAGTGCACTGTACTAAGCTTCTGGGGGTCCAAGGTGGTATGATTTAAGGAGAGGCAGGTTCTTCACTCACCTGGCCTGTGCTCTGGTCTGTAAATAACTGCAGGCCTACTGGCTCTTCAACCAGGAAACTAAATTTTTGTTTCCCTGTGGTTGTTAGCTCTGGTGAGCCTGTGCCCCTCCCCCACCTGGGCTGCCACCAATCAAGACTACTTCCTGGTTCCTAGCAGGGGTAAAACTCACAAGATCCACTTCAGTGCCAGCAGAGACCCCTGTAATCTCCATCCCCCGCCCCAGCCAACCACTCAGGCCTCTCACCAGACTGTGGACTTAGTTCCAGAAGACACTGGTGCTGTAGCTGATTCAGAGGCTCTGGTGGCCTCTTTCTCTGGTGTAGCCAGCCTGGGACTGGATATGCACGTGCAGTTGCAGGGCTGAGCTTCACTCTCACACAACAGACCTTTCCTGCTGACCTTCTAAGCTATCTTGAAAGAGGATGTCTAGGTTCTGTTTTTATGATGGATTTCAGGCAGTTCAATAATTTTTAAATTGTCTCTCTTGGCTCTATTTTCTAGGTTAGTTGTTCTTCCACTGAGATATTTCACATTATTTTCTATTTTTTCATTCTTTTGATTTTGTTTTATTGTTTCTTGATGTCTCATAAAGTCATTACCTTCCATTTTCTCAATTCTAATTTTTAAGGAACTATTTTCTTCCATGTATTTTTGTGCCTCTTTTTCCATATGGCCAATTCTTCTTTTCAGGGCATTCACTTCCTACTGCATTTTTTGTGCTTTCTTTATGATTTTACCTAATGTGTTGTTGTTTTTAATTTTTTTTTCAGGGCAATGAGGTTTAAGTGACTTGCTAGTCACACAGCTAGTAAGTGTCAAATGTCTGAGGTCAGATTTGAACTCAGGTCCTTCTGAATCCAGGGTTGGTTCTTTATCTATTACACAACCTAGCTTACCCCACAATGTGTTTTTTGTTGTTGTTGTTGTTGTTGTTGTTGTTGTTGTTGTTGTTGTTGTTTTGTTTTGTTTTTTTGGTGAGGCAATTGGGGTTAAGTGACTTGCCTAGGGTCACACAGCTAGTAAGTGTTAAGTGTCTGAATCCGGATTTGAACTCAGGTCCTCCTGACTCCAGGGCCAGTGCTCTAGCCACTGCATAACCTAGCTGCCCCAACCACAATGTGTTTTTTGGGTTTTTTTTTTTTTTTAGTGAGGCAATTGGGGTTAAGTGACTTGCCCAGGGTCACACAGCTAGTAAGTGTTAAGTTTCTGAGGCCGGATTTGAACTCAGGTACTCCTGACTTCAGGGCCGGTGCTCTATCCACTGCGCCACCTAGCTGCCCCCACAATGTGTTTTTAAGGTGTTATGTTCTTCATTATGTTCTGTGCCTCCTTTACCAAGCTATTGATTCTTTTTTTCATGATTTTCTTCCTTTATTCTCATTTCTCTTCCTAATTTTTCCTCTACAATGATTTTTAAAATCTTTTTTGAGTTCTTCTTTGACCTGAGGCTAATTTATATTCTTCTTTGAGGTTTTGGATATAGAAATTTTTACTTTGTGTCTTCTGAGTGAGTTTTGATTTGTTACTGTATTAACTTTCTATGGTCAAAGTTTTTTCTGCTGTTTGTTCATATTTCTAGTCTATTTCTTTACTCTTAACTCTTTGATAAAGTAGGGTTTTGCTTTTAGTATGGAGGACACATTTCCCCAAGCTTCAGAGGTTTTGTATAGTTGTTTTCAGAGATACTTCTAAGGGCCCATAAGTTTTCAGTTCTTCCAAGGTGGTATGATCTAAGGAGAATTGTGTTTACTACTCTTCTGGTCTATGTTCTGGTCTATGAGCAACCACAAGCACCCTTTCCTTTAAAAAAAAAAATATTTGTATTTATATTTTTGAGTATTAAATTTTATCCTTCCTTCCCTGCCTTCCCTCCCCCCTCCCTAAGGCAGTAAGCAATCAGATATAGCTTAAACATGTGTAATTATATAAAACATTACCATATTAGTCATTTGGTATAAGAAAATTTGAATAAAAGAAAAAATGAAAGAAAGCGAAAAATATTATGCTTCAGTCTGTGTTCAATCAATATCAGTTCTTTCTTCAGAGATGGATAGTATGTTTCATCAATGGTCCTTTGGTATTGTCTTGGATCATTATATTGCTGAGAATAGTTAAGTCATTCATGGTTCTTCATCAAACAATATTGCTATCTCTGTGCATTGTGTTCTCTTGGTTTTGATCACTTCACTATACATAAGTTTATACAAGTCTTTCCAAGCCTTTCTGGAATCATCCTGCTTGTCATTTCTTATAGAACAATAATATTCCATCACATTCATCTATCACAGCTTCTTACACCATTCCCCAATTGATAGACATTCCTTTTATTTCCAATTCTTAGCTACTACAAAAAGAGCTGCTTCCAATATTTTTGTACAAACAAGTCTTTTTTCTCTTTTTGGGGATGTCTTTGGGATATAAACAGAGAAATGGTATTGCCAGATCAAAAGGTATGCATAGTTTTATAGCCTTTTGGGCATAGTTCCAAAATGCTCTCCAGAAAGGTTGGATCATTTCACAACTCCACCAACAGAAGCACCCTGTTCTACCCTGGAAATGTGAGAAGAATTCCTGCTCTCCTGCAGCCACAAGTTCTGGTATGCTAGTGCTCCTCCTCACCCTGGGACTGACACCCAGGACTGTGATCCTAGTATGGGCAAAGCAACAGGGTCTAACCTGCAGTGCCCAAAAAGAGACCCCTGTAATCTCCTTCTGACCAATTGTTTGACCTCATTACCCTCTGTGGGATGAGAGCTCCTGAAGAAGCTGCTGCCATTGCTGATTCAGTCACTCCCAAGCCTGCTCCTGGTTTTCTGGGGCTCACTCTGCACTGGCATGACCTGTGCTGAACTGTGCTCCATATCACCACAGTACAACAGACCTTTTCTGATAAGCTTCTAAGTTGTGTTAGGATGGACAATTATTTTATTCCAACCTTTTGTGGGTTCTGCTGCTCCAGAATTTGTTTTGGGACATCCATCAAAATTGTTTGGAGGGGTTTAAGGGAGAGGTGGGGCAGGTTCCTGCCTTTTTTCTTCTACCTTTCTGTTTCTCTGTCTTTTACTATTCTCTTGCCCACCCCCACCTTCTTCCTTTCTCTCCATCCCTCCATCCCAAATCACACTATATGTACTTAGTCTGCTCTATTTATGTGCATATTTTATTTCCCTGATACAATGTGATCTCCTTGAGGACAGATACTCTTTCTGGGTTTTTGTCTTTTTATCCACTAGGCCTTGCAAATTTGTTATTGTTCAGTACTGTTTGACTCTTCATAACACCATCTAGGGTTTTCTTGACAAAGATACTGAAGTGGTTTGCCATTTTTTTTCAGCTCGTTTTACAGATGAAGTAACTGAGGCAAATAGGGTAAAGTGACTTGCCCAGGGACACTCAGCTAGTAAGTGTCTGAGTCTGGATTTGAAGTCAGGTCTTCCTGACTCCAGGCCCAGCATTCTATCCACTGTGTCTCCTAACTGCTCAGATTAAGCTTTGAAGATAGGGTGCTTAATAAGTTTCTTTTGTATTTCAGTGCCCACTGTGTCCTTAGGAATGCAATACTGGATAAGCTCTAAGGCACACAATCATTGATTCTGACTCTTTTACCTCTACCTTCACCCCCCCCACCAACCCCCTCTCCCTTTCTTGTATTTTCTCTGTTCCCCCATGGCAGTGACCATCAAGGCTAACCCAGATGGGACCTAAGGTTCCAGAACTATCTTGGCCTAAATTTAGGGCAGGTCACAGTGGCATGGGATCTTAGGGATCAGTTTGTATGACACTGGCCCAGTCATTTAGTTTCCTCATCTGTAAAAGGAGGGGATAGGACTAGGTTACCCATAACATTCTATGTTCTGACGTTGTCTTCCTAGGTCAGAGTCTTATATTCTGAGGTCCCTCCTAGCTCTGACATTCTAGGTTCTAAAGACTCTCCTAGTTCTGACATTAAGGCTCATCCTCACTCTGACAATCTATGTTGTAAGATCCTTCCTATCCCTGATATTGTCTAAGAGCCCTTCGACCTCTAACATTCTGGGTTCTAAGATTGCCCTCCCAACTCTGAATCCTATGTTCTGAGGTCTCTTCTAGCTCTGAATCCTATGTTTTGAGGTCCCTCCTAGCTCTGACATTCTATGTCCTATAGTTCTTTTTAATTCTGACATTCTAAATTCTTTTTCTGATATTCCTTTCAGTTTTGACAGGCTGGATTCTATGGCTCTGTAGGCTGGTGTTCTAATTCTCATAGTAACCACAGTAAACCATCCTAAGTTTAATAGGTAGCCTTGAGAGCTTCCTGGGTCTGCCATAGGGTGTGTAAAAGGAGGAATCAGGGTGGGACTGGGGAAAAGAGGGGCTGGAGTGGAGGCTTCTGCAGGGAGGGGTCCTGTGCCTTATTGTAGATGCTAACTCTTTTATACCATTAGGTTTCAAAGTTAATGAGACATGCAATATGATGGGAATCACCATATGTGTGCCTTGTGATCCTGAGACCTACACATCACAGCACAGTGGCCTTAAGGAGTGTCTCCAGTGTAAAGTCTGTCACCCTGGTAAGAATTTCTTCAGAGGCTTTGGGGTAAGCCTGGATCCTGGATCTAACCCAAAGCCTACCCTCTCCTAGGCTCTGACCTGAGTTCTCTAGTTTCCCTGGGAAAGGGGGAGTTGGGTCCAGACTAAGTCATCAGTCTTGAACCTACCTCAGACAAGATGGGATAGGAAAGAAGTCAACAAGCCAGAGAATAGGATCTTTACCATGTTAGGAAGAGAGGCAGTGAGAGTGCTGCCCTGGGAGTTGGGAGACCTGGGTTCCATTTCTGTCTTTTCCTAGTGTGACCTTGTCCATTCTTTGGACCTCATCTACAAGATGAATGGCTTGGGCTAGTTCCTAAGGTTGTAGGGCATGGCATTTTCCACCTAGGAAACCCTGGATAGTTTATTTACACTCTCTCACACAACCCTAGAACGTGGACTATCTAAGTACAGAGTACTTACGCTGTCTAGGATTCTGAAGAGCGCTATCAGTAGAATTGGTCCTCAGGAACTTGTGAAAGGGAGTGAGTTAGTTCCTAGGTCTCTATCAGCTCCCTAAATATGCCCAGCTACATCTTCTTGATGTCTGGCCATAGGGGTATGAGGCTGGTCTCATGACCTGGTGTTTCCTGTTGACAGCCCCAAACCTCTCCCTATGACCCCCAGCTAGGCTTATCCTCCCCAGAAGCACTGTAGCATTTCAAATTACCTCTCCATCTTTCTGCTCCCTTCAGATGAATTTCCTGCTCTCAGTTGCATGCCAGGGAGGAATTATGATGAGCAATTAATTCATACTAGATTGTGGATGAGTGCTAATGCTGCCCTTTCCTAGAGTATTTAAAAATAGGTTACTGTTCACCTGAAGGAATGAATTTATAAAAATAAATTTTAACCCATAGTTCTAGGAGGATATCTCCTGCCCATGACTCTACCCCACTTTATCCCTGAAGCCCAGGTGGTTCAGGGCTACATCCAAGCTGGGGAAGGGGGTGTATAAACCTATTGATTGGGAGTTGGGGGATGGGGGGGGTGGCACAGAGGGAAGGCAGGTGAATGCTGGGTGATGGAGTTTGTCCTGCTGCCCACCTCATCTACTTTGGCTCTCAGTATTATGGAACTTGGACTTTTCTATTTGAATAAACTTTTGTATAACTGGGAAATCATCTTAAGCATGTCAGATCTCTTAACAGTGTAAAGTACTGGGGACTCTCCTTGTTCTTCTTGCTCCCCGCCCCAGGTACTCTCCACCTGCTCCCCTCAGGGTCTCTCTCTTCCCCAGGCCCTATGGAAGGTATAACAAGTGAACAGATCCAGAGTTGTAAGTCACCTCATCCAGGATCCTCATTTTACTGAAGAAACTGACCTCAGAGAAGTCGTGTGCTGTCAAAGGTCACAAGGTAGCAAATAATAGAGCTAGGATTTGTAACTAAGTCCCATGACCGAAAGTTAAGTACTTGCTTACAGATTTTTATCTTTTGCTCCTCTGGTCTCAGTCACTTCCCGTTTTAGAGTCTGAAAAGGTTTTCACCCCCAATACTCACAAAAGATGATGAAGTGGGAAGAGTCCTAGATGAAAAGTCAGAGGACCTGGGTTCAAATCCTAGCTCTGCCATTTACTATCTGTATTATGTTGGGCAAGCCAGTCAATAAATATTCCTTAAACCCCTACTATGTGTCAAGCACCATGCTAAGTACTGGGGATACCAAGAAAGGCCCTGGAGAAGCTCACAACCTAATGGGGGAGACACCATTGAACAACTCTGTACAAACATGATACAAGCAGGATAACTTGTTTCACTGCCAAAAATACTTTTGCTTAAAAGACTATTTTATGGAGAACTCAGGCAAAGTAGAGGCTAATATGGAGGTCTGTCTTCATTGAGGGGAAGTAACAGATGAGGCTACACAGGTAGAATGTTAGATCCTTGAGGGCAGGAACTGTTCTGTTTTTGTCTTTGTAACCCATTCTCAGCACAGAGCTTTGTACTTTCTTCTTTTTCTTTTGTGGAGGTGATAATGGAGATGCCAGACCTGTGATTTTACTTCTCTAGGGAAGAAAACTTCTTTTTTTCAAGGGAAGTGGACACCTTGTATGCAATTCTTAGTCTAAGAGTGGCCTAGAGAGGACTGACCAGGATCCTTCAGCCACAAAAGATCTGGGGCGGCAGTGGAGCCCAAAGCCGGTTGGGCTACTTCAGGGAGCTCCCTCACTGGAGATTTTCCAGCACAGGCTAGATGACTATTTGTTGGGAGTGGTATAAAAGGCATTCTTGCTTACAGATCAGTCAAACTAGAAGGCCTCTGAGATGTTGTTCCTGCCCTTCAGGATCTCCTAGTTTGGGTGGGGAAAGAAACAGACAAACAAAAGATGCAGCTAACACTTAGGGTCCTGTGCAACGGGCTGTCACCAGGGACAATGTATTTCCCCTCCCAAGTCATCCTGAACTTTGCATTATCTCTTACCCTCTCCTATGTACAAGGCTTGTCAATTTCGCTTTTGCATCATCTCCAGAATATGCCCCTTTCTTTCCTCTGACACTACATCTTCTGTGGTGCAGACCCTCTTTGCCTCACACATAGTTTATTGCAATAAATCCTGGGGGTGGGGGATCTGCCTTTCTCAAGTCTCTCCCCACTCCAATCCTTCCTCCATTCAGCCACTAAAGTGTTTTTCCTAAAGCATAGGTCCAAACATGTTACTATCCTACTCAATAAACTTCAGTGGCTCCCTATCACCTCTAGGATGAAAACTAACATTTTCAAAGCCTTTAAAACCTAGCCCTTTTCTACCTTTCTAATCCTATTATACCTTACACCCTGCCACCCCTCCCCCCACCATTCCCCACATACTCTGTGACACTGGTTTCCTTGTTCATCACAGCTGGGCATTTTCCTTGGCCATCCTGAATTCCCTCTGTCCTCACCTCCACTTCATGGTTTTCCTGGCTTCCTTCAAATCCTAGCCAAAATCCTACCTTCTTCAAGAACTCAATCCTATTCCCCTCTAAGTCTAGTGCATTTCCTCTACTGGTCATCTCCACTTCATCCTACATGTATTTTACTGGTACATACTTGTTTGTGTGCTCTCACTCCCTTTAGTCTATGAGCTCCTTGAAAGCGGGGACTGTCTTTTGCCTTTCTTAGAAAGTTTGTCTGTAACATAATAGATCCTGAATAAATTATTGATTGACTGACTGACATACTGCCTTCTGCTTCCTCTTGGTTTTTCTGTCAGAATTTGGCTTGGTGACCAGAAGGAAATGTTCGTCTACAACCAATACTGTGTGTAGCTGTTCTGCAGGCTACTTCTGCACTGACATGAAATATGATGACTGTCAGAAGTGTGTGGCTCACCAAGTCTGCAGCCCTGGCCAATATGTGAAGTCTAGAGGTGAGCCTACTCCATCCTACCCACCCAGGGACCAAGAACTATTTTTGCTTCAGGCTGCTGCACTGGAAAGCTGAGAAACTCCCAACCCTCCCTCAGCTCTGGCCGTCTTCCTGGACACAATTGTGGTACAGTGGGAAAATGGTTGCCTTTAGTGTGAGAGGACTTGGGCTCACAACTCAGCTTTGCCCTTACAGTCCATGTGATCCTGAGGTTGCTTGACCCCTCTGGCCCTCAGTTTCCTTGTCTTTAAAATGTGGGTATTGAAATATATGACTTCTGATGTCTCTTCCAGATGGAAATTTATGATTCCATGATAATGAAGCCTGCTTTCATGTCCCCTGACTTATTTTTATAGACCTTAGATAATCTGGGACAAAGCTAGAATTAGGCAGAGCTGATAAAAAATCAACTAAGTCCTCCCCATTGGTGTCCTCTTGTGTTTTGGTGGCAAAAGTGACTGTATCTTTGTGTGTTTTGTCTTTTTAAAGGAAATATTTTTAAAAGACAAAAAGATATTTTCTCTCCTTCTCATTTGACTTCTCACACTGGAAAAGAAAAAGAAAACCTTTATGTGAAGACAAACAAAGCACATTCATACATTAGCCATTTTCTTTCTTTCTTTTTTTTTTTTTTCAGGGCAATGGGGCTTAAGTGACTTGCCCAGGGTCACACAGCTAGTAAGTGTCAAGTGTCTGAGGCCGGATTTGAACTCAGGAACTCCTGAATCCAGGGCCGGTGCTTTATCCACTGTGCCACCTAGCTGCCCTCATTGGCCATTTTCAAAGAGAATGTATGGCTCCATTAGCACCTTGAGTACATAACTTCTTAAGTTGTATTTCTCTAGTTATGAGTCTGAGCATTTTAAAAAAATTATGCCTATTGATAATTTGGATTTCTTTCTTTGAAAACTGCTTATTCCTATCCTTTGGCCATTTATCATTTCAAGAATGTCTCTTACACATTTGAATCAGTTCGGTACAATTTTGGAAAGGAGACTTTTGTCAGAGAAACTTGCTTTTGATTCTCATCCACTCCCCCCACCTCAGTTAATTGCTTCCCTTCTAATTTTATCTGTATTGGTTTTGTTTGGGCAAAATATTTTCAACTTTATATAATCAAAATTATCCATTTTATATTCTGTGATCATCCCTCTCCCTTGTTTCATCATAAACGTTTCCTCTATCCACTGATAGGATTGGTAATTTCTGCATTCCTCCTCTTAGTGGTTTATGATGTGCCCTTAGATTCTTGAAGGTGATTCCCAAAGAGTTCAAATTCTGCCAAATACTTCTGAGTTGGAAGCTTCTAAAATAGGATCAAGTGTTTGGTTTTCTGGAGGTTTGTATTCTGAGGACCTTCCTAGTAAGTCCAAAGGGACTCAGCTCCAGATAGGCCTCAGGTGATGGATATTTCAGATACAACTCTTCTTCTAAAATAGCAGTGGATCACAATCTGTACTTATGGAGAGAGGGCACAAGCTGCTTAAATCAAAGATCCTTCAAATACTGAAGGAATAACTTGTGTGGCCAAGTAGGTAACTTACTTGACCTCTCTGGGCCTCAGTTTCTTCTCCCATAAAATAAAATAGTAGGACTCAACAATCTCTAAGTTCCCTTCTACCTCTAAAGCCATGAACTTGTAAGTGGGTAAAATCATTTGTATGGTTTCAGATAAATAAATAATAATAAGTAAACAAGCATTTATATAGTACCTGCTATATGCTAGACATTGTGCTAAATATTTTTTAAATGTTATTTCATTTGATCCTTACAACAACCCTAGGAAATAGTTGCAATGCCAGGAAACTGAATCACTTCCATTTGAATTGTCTTAAGAAAATTATTAAGATCATCTGGCAGGACAAAGGTACCTGTCACTGAGGTCCTTTCTTGAGCTAACACTACCAAACTCTACTGCAGAGAGCACAACTCTCCAATGGGCTGGCCATGTTGTTCTAATGCCAAACATATATTTACCTAAAAGACTATTTTACAGAGAACTCACAAAAGGCAAATGATCACATATAGGTCAGAAGAAGCAATATAAGAATTCTTTCAAGGTCTCTCTGGAGAATTTTGGGATTGCTGGTGTGACATGGGAGACACTGGTAAAGGACCATCCAGCATGGTGTGCCAATATCAAAGGTGCTGAGCTCCATGAGTGAAGCAGAATTACAGTAGATAAAAAGAAAGAAGAGATGAGCATCTTAGATATATCTCCACCCCAAATGTTCACATGGACTGTGGTAGAGCATTCTGACATTGAATTGGTCTGATTAGCTACAGTCAGATATGCTATACATTGACTCCAACATAGTGATGTCATTTTGGTCCTCTTCAAGAATGAAAGACTATGACTGAACTATACTTCGATCTGAATCTCCAACTTCTTTGTACAAATGGATGTGGAGAGATATGGATATGGAACACTCCACATAACATTCTACTTTTTTTGTTACTTAGTTTTCTGAACTCTTTTTATCCTTCAAAAGATTCTACATTATAAAAGATGGATCTTTTGGGTAAGAGAAGATCATATGCTGGAGTCAGCTGGAAATGCTCTCCCAAGAGCTGATTTTCAATATGAGCATTGGCATTTCAGAATTTGGGAAACAGAGTAAAATTAAAATTTTACAAATAAAATTAATTTACTGATTTGTCAATTGCTTAGATTTAAGAAAGTGATGTCAGTTAAATGTAAAAAACCCATAAAAACATGCCTTTTGTTCCTTATTTCTCCCCTCAAGAGTCAGTTGTTAAACATTTACTAGTAAGGAAAAAGGAATATTGTGTATGAAATGATACATAAACAAAATTCAAAAACAAAATATATTTTAAAAAATAAATTTCTTCCCAAAGGCCTGGGGAGTTTGCTCTGACAGTTTCTAGGGTAGGGACCAATCAACCCAGGGACATAGTTCTAGCAGCCTTGTGTGAGATTTCAAATTGGATATTAGATCATAAATCTCCCCTCTTTAACTTTTCCCTTAATTTATCTCCCAGACTAGTAAATGGAAGAAGCTTCTGGTTTTCTAGTTAGAGCTTTACTGTGTGGTAGTTACCAGGTGATGTTGATTAGAGGGATAGGAAAGTAGAAATACAAAACAAATAGTCTTAAGTCTAAGCTTAGTCTATATTACATATAAAACTCACCAAAAGCCCAAAGCCACCTTTGGGGAGAGAGAGAGAGACCGAGACAAGTGCATGCTGCTAACTGCGAGCCGGGCAGAGTTGAACTCCAGTCAGCATCTGTCTGTGCAGCGCAGTCAGGAGACCAGCAGAGCAGGAAAAAAAGATCTCACTTCCATTCTCTCCTTGCCTTTTAAGTTAGCACCCTGCAAGTTGAGCACTTAGCAGGCAGTGTGGCACGCGTAGCAGGCGGACTGGCATGCGTAGCTCATGCCGTTGGTCTCCTCCCTGAAAGGGTGGTCTTTAAAAAAACTGATGTCTCTCCATTATCACTAACCAACTGTTAAAACTTTTTACCACATTCCCCCCTTTTGTTCCTCAAGAAACAAAATATTTCCTTGACGGAACAGTAAAAAGAATATAATAACTATTGCTAACTAATAATATGTGAACAACAATATAGAAAAGGAAGAGAGGAAAGTTTTGTTCAGAGGGGCTATTTTTTTGTCCTCATGAACCGACGCTTTGACTTAAGTCTTGCAAAGGGAGAGCCTCTGCAGAGAGTACATGTTACAGATAGTGTATATTATAACAGAAAGGAGATAGTTCATATAAAGTCTCTGAGTTCTCTTGTCTTCTTGAAGTGGTAAGATATCATCAGGAGGAAACTGGATTCTGGTCTGGAAAGCTGGATTCTCTTCTTTAACTGTTTGAATTGCTGCATTTTTACTAAACCTTAGCATAGCATTGTCAATGATCAAATTAATAAATTCCATTACATTCCCTCCTTTATATCCTTAGACTTCTAATAGAGGGTTGAGGTAGTTATGCAATCTGTAACACTTTTTACCACCATGTGTCTGGATCAAAGCCAAATTTAGTATGTGTTCATGACACCTGAAAATGTTATGGAAAGGTTATCATACAATATCTCATGGTTCCGAGACAGCCAGTGATTGTGCCAGGCCACAAGTGAGTTCAAGTATACCTGTCTCTCCTTTTTCCATTACACTTATTTTGCTCTTATTCTCTTGTTATACTGAGCACCAAATCTCCCATGTCTCCTCTTTTAGGCACAGAGATAAATAATACCATCTGTGAAAAGTGCCCAGTGGGGACATTTTCCCCATATGGGACCCTTAACCAGTGCCTGCCATGGACCAAGTAGGTCTAACACACTGTCTGGGAGTTGGTGTTTCATTCTTTTCACTTGTTCATTTATAATGTTTTAAACAAAAAGCCTAACCTTAATAAACATAAAGTAAAATAGGTGTTTACATATACAAAGCAGAACAGAAAAAAATTTATATAAGTGTATGCAGGTAAGTATTTCACAACTGTATCTCTGGGAAGGGGGATGTACACAGGACACACTTTTCTTTCAATTTTTATTTACTAATCCAGTTCTGGGAGCCAAGATGGAAGAGAAAAGCTGGGAAGTCACCTGACCCATTCCAAATTTCCCTTGGAAACAAAATTAAATTAAGCCTCTAAATGGATTCTTGAGTTGTAGAACCTACAAAAAAGAGTGAAACAATTTTCTGGCTTAAGATAACCTAGAAGGTCTTCAGAAAATGTCTGTCTCACTGGGGTAAAAGGCGAGCACAGCTTCACACAGAGGGTATCAGGGCAAACCATCAAAAGACCCTTAGCAAAGATCAGCAGCTGAAGACCCTTGGTCCTAGCTCAGCAAGCTAGTGGCACAGGAGGCCAGTTGTGAGGTCCCCAGCTTCAATGCAAAAGGCAATCTGCCAACTAGGGTATCTACTACCCAGCAGGCACAACTATGCTGAGCCATTCCTGTGCAGTGAACAAGCTGCTATCTGCTGAGACCTTACAGAAGAAAGTCTGGAATCATGTCCCTAACCCCCAGCACAAGAAGCTTGGAACAAGAGGGTGGAGCCAAGATGGCAGAGGAAAGGCAGTGAGTGAATTACCTGAACTCTCTCCAAGACCCCTCCAAATATGTTCAAATAATTCCATCAAAACAATTCCTGGAGCAGCAGAACCCACAAAAGGACATATTTCTTTTTATCAGTTCTTTCTATGGGGGTGCATAGTAAGCTTCCTCATTAGTTCCTTGGGATTGTCTTGGATCATTGCATCCTGAAAGTAGTTAAGTCATTCACAATTGCTCATTGAACTGCTGTCACTACACACAATGTCCTCCCAGCTCTGCTCACCTCACTATACATCAATGTTCATTAGTCTTGCCAGGTTTTTCGGGGATCATCCTGTTTGTCATTTCCTGTAGCACAAGACCATTCCACTGCAATCATATAACACAGCTTTTTCCATCATTCCTCAATTGATGGACATTCCTTTGATTCTCAATTCTTAGCCTCCATCAAGAGTTGCTATAAATATTTTTTGTACAATTTTCCTCCTTTTCTCTTTTTCATGATTACTATTGTTAACTGTTTCCCTTCCATTCTATTCCCTTCCCCATGATAATTATTCTATTATCCATCTTCCTTCACCCTATCCCTCTTCAAAAGTGTTTTGTTTTTGACTGCCCCCTCCCCCAATCTTCTGTCCCTTCTTTTACTCCTCCCCCCTTATGCCCTTCCTCTCCTACTTTCCTGAAGGGTTAGATAAATTACTCTACCCAATTTCATGTGTATGTTATTCCCTCCTTGAGCCAACTCTGATGGGCAGTGCTGCTCCCCTTGCCATGCAGGTAGGTCTGAGAGTTCCTTTCACTGGGACAAATTAAGGTCTTTGAGCTAATTCTGATGAGCCTTAGTTCATTCACTTCCCAATTCCTCCTCTGTCTCTCCCCCACTGCATAAGTCCTTTCCTGCTTTTTCATGTGAGATTTCACCTCATTCCATCTCTCCCCTTTCCCCTTCCCCCAGTGCAATACTCTCACCCCTCAATTTTACCCTAAAGATGTCATCATGGGACAGCTAGGTGATACAGTGAACAAAGCACCCTCCCTGGACCCTGAAGGACCCAAGCCCAAATCCAGCCTCAGACACAAGACACTCACCAACTTCATGACCCTGGGCATGCCACCCAATCCTGACCACTCCACAAAAAATTTTTAAAAAATGCTTTACAGATTATCATCCCTTCATAATCCTCACCTGTACCTTCTGTCTAAATATGTTCCTATCATCTGCCCTAATACTGAGAAAGTTCTTATGAGTTAGATATATCATCTTCCCATGTACAAATGTAAACAGCTTTACCTTTTAACATCCCTCATGATTTCTTTTTCCTGTTTACCTTTTTATGCTTCTCTAGGGTCTTTTATTCAGTTCAGGTCTTTTCATCATGAATGCCTGAAAGTCTTCTTTTTCATTGAAGTCCCATTTTTCCCCTGAAAGATTGTGAGCAGTTTTACTGGGTAGGTGATTCTTGGTTGTAATCCCAATTCCTTTGCCCTCTGACTGTGGCTCCACAGTACTTGAATTGTTTCTTTCTGGCTGCTTGCAATATTTTCTCCTTGACATGAGAGCTCTGGAATTTGGTTAGAATATTCCTGGAAGCATTCATTTTGAAATCTCTTTCAGAGGTGATTGGTAGATTCTTTCAATTTCTATTTTACCTTCTGCTTCTAGAATATCAGGGCAATTTTCCCTTACAATTTCTTGAAAGATGATGTCTAAGCTTTTTTTTTGGATCATGGTTTTCAGGTAGTCCAATAATTTTCAAATTATCTCTTCTCTCCTGGATCTATTTTCCATGTCAGCTGTTTTTCTAAGGAAATATTTCATATGGCCTTCTATTTTTTCATTCATTTGGATTTGCTTTATTGTGTCTTGGTTTCTCATAAAGTCATTAGTTTCCATTTGTTCAATCCTAATTCTTAAGCAATTATTTTCTTCAGAGAGCTTTTCCATTTGACTTTTCAAGCTGTTGACTTTTTTCATGACTTTACTGCATCACTCTCATTTCTCTTTCCATTTTTCCTTTACCTCTCTTACTATATCTTCAAAATCCTTTTTTAGCATTTCTATGGCCTGAAACCAATTCATATTTTTCTTGGAAACTTTGGATAAAGGAGCCCTGATGTTGCTATCCTCTTCTGAGAGTGCACCTCAATCTTCCTTGTCACCAAAGAAACTTTCTATGGTCCGCATCATTTTCTGTCTGCTCATCTTGCCAGCCTATTTCTCAACTTTTAACTCCTTCTTACAGTGGGGCACTGCTTCCAGAGTGCACTGTACTAAGCTTCTGGGGGTCCAAGGTGGTATGATTTAAGGAGAGGCAGGTTCTTCACTCACCTGGCCTGTGCTCTGGTCTGTAAATAACTGCAGGCCTACTGGCTCTTCAACCAGGAAACTAAATTTTTGTTTCCCTGTGGTTGTTAGCTCTGGTGAGCCTGTGCCCCTCCCCCACCTGGGCTGCCACCAATCAAGACTACTTCCTGGTTCCTAGCAGGGGTAAAACTCACAAGATCCACTTCAGTGCCAGCAGAGACCCCTGTAATCTCCATCCCCCGCCCCAGCCAACCACTCAGGCCTCTCACCAGACTGTGGACTTAGTTCCAGAAGACACTGGTGCTGTAGCTGATTCAGAGGCTCTGGTGGCCTCTTTCTCTGGTGTAGCCAGCCTGGGACTGGATATGCACGTGCAGTTGCAGGGCTGAGCTTCACTCTCACACAACAGACCTTTCCTGCTGACCTTCTAAGCTATCTTGAAAGAGGATGTCTAGGTTCTGTTTTTATGATGGATTTCAGGCAGTTCAATAATTTTTAAATTGTCTCTCTTGGCTCTATTTTCTAGGTTAGTTGTTCTTCCACTGAGATATTTCACATTATTTTCTATTTTTTCATTCTTTTGATTTTGTTTTATTGTTTCTTGATGTCTCATAAAGTCATTACCTTCCATTTTCTCAATTCTAATTTTTAAGGAACTATTTTCTTCCATGTATTTTTGTGCCTCTTTTTCCATATGGCCAATTCTTCTTTTCAGGGCATTCACTTCCTACTGCATTTTTTGTGCTTTCTTTATGATTTTACCTAATGTGTTGTTGTTTTTAATTTTTTTTTCAGGGCAATGAGGTTTAAGTGACTTGCTAGTCACACAGCTAGTAAGTGTCAAATGTCTGAGGTCAGATTTGAACTCAGGTCCTTCTGAATCCAGGGTTGGTTCTTTATCTATTACACAACCTAGCTTACCCCACAATGTGTTTTTTGTTGTTGTTGTTGTTGTTGTTGTTGTTGTTGTTGTTTTGTTTTGTTTTTTTGGTGAGGCAATTGGGGTTAAGTGACTTGCCTAGGGTCACACAGCTAGTAAGTGTTAAGTGTCTGAATCCGGATTTGAACTCAGGTCCTCCTGACTCCAGGGCCAGTGCTCTAGCCACTGCATAACCTAGCTGCCCCAACCACAATGTGTTTTTTGGGTTTTTTTTTTTTTTTTAGTGAGGCAATTGGGGTTAAGTGACTTGCCCAGGGTCACACAGCTAGTAAGTGTTAAGTTTCTGAGGCCGGATTTGAACTCAGGTACTCCTGACTTCAGGGCCGGTGCTCTATCCACTGCGCCACCTAGCTGCCCCCACAATGTGTTTTTAAGGTGTTATGTTCTTCATTATGTTCTGTGCCTCCTTTACCAAGCTATTGATTCTTTTTTTCATGATTTTCTTCCTTTATTCTCATTTCTCTTCCTAATTTTTCCTCTACAATGATTTTTAAAATCTTTTTTGAGTTCTTCTTTGACCTGAGGCTAATTTATATTCTTCTTTGAGGTTTTGGATATAGAAATTTTTACTTTGTGTCTTCTGAGTGAGTTTTGATTTGTTACTGTATTAACTTTCTATGGTCAAAGTTTTTTCTGCTGTTTGTTCATATTTCTAGTCTATTTCTTTACTCTTAACTCTTTGATAAAGTAGGGTTTTGCTTTTAGTATGGAGGACACATTTCCCCAAGCTTCAGAGGTTTTGTATAGTTGTTTTCAGAGATACTTCTAAGGGCCCATAAGTTTTCAGTTCTTCCAAGGTGGTATGATCTAAGGAGAATTGTGTTTACTACTCTTCTGGTCTATGTTCTGGTCTATGAGCAACCACAAGCACCCTTTCCTTTAAAAAAAAAAATATTTGTATTTATATTTTTGAGTATTAAATTTTATCCTTCCTTCCCTGCCTTCCCTCCCCCCTCCCTAAGGCAGTAAGCAATCAGATATAGCTTAAACATGTGTAATTATATAAAACATTACCATATTAGTCATTTGGTATAAGAAAATTTGAATAAAAGAAAAAATGAAAGAAAGCGAAAAATATTATGCTTCAGTCTGTGTTCAATCAATATCAGTTCTTTCTTCAGAGATGGATAGTATGTTTCATCAATGGTCCTTTGGTATTGTCTTGGATCATTATATTGCTGAGAATAGTTAAGTCATTCATGGTTCTTCATCAAACAATATTGCTATCTCTGTGCATTGTGTTCTCTTGGTTTTGATCACTTCACTATACATAAGTTTATACAAGTCTTTCCAAGCCTTTCTGGAATCATCCTGCTTGTCATTTCTTATAGAACAATAATATTCCATCACATTCATCTATCACAGCTTCTTACACCATTCCCCAATTGATAGACATTCCTTTTATTTCCAATTCTTAGCTACTACAAAAAGAGCTGCTTCCAATATTTTTGTACAAACAAGTCTTTTTTCTCTTTTTGGGGATGTCTTTGGGATATAAACAGAGAAATGGTATTGCCAGATCAAAAGGTATGCATAGTTTTATAGCCTTTTGGGCATAGTTCCAAAATGCTCTCCAGAAAGGTTGGATCATTTCACAACTCCACCAACAGAAGCACCCTGTTCTACCCTGGAAATGTGAGAAGAATTCCTGCTCTCCTGCAGCCACAAGTTCTGGTATGCTAGTGCTCCTCCTCACCCTGGGACTGACACCCAGGACTGTGATCCTAGTATGGGCAAAGCAACAGGGTCTAACCTGCAGTGCCCAAAAAGAGACCCCTGTAATCTCCTTCTGACCAATTGTTTGACCTCATTACCCTCTGTGGGATGAGAGCTCCTGAAGAAGCTGCTGCCATTGCTGATTCAGTCACTCCCAAGCCTGCTCCTGGTTTTCTGGGGCTCACTCTGCACTGGCATGACCTGTGCTGAACTGTGCTCCATATCACCACAGTACAACAGACCTTTTCTGATAAGCTTCTAAGTTGTGTTAGGATGGACAATTATTTTATTCCAACCTTTTGTGGGTTCTGCTGCTCCAGAATTTGTTTTGGGACATCCATCAAAATTGTTTGGAGGGGTTTAAGGGAGAGGTGGGGCAGGTTCCTGCCTTTTTTCTTCTACCTTTCTGTTTCTCTGTCTTTTACTATTCTCTTGCCCACCCCCACCTTCTTCCTTTCTCTCCATCCCTCCATCCCAAATCACACTATATGTACTTAGTCTGCTCTATTTATGTGCATATTTTATTTCCCTGATACAATGTGATCTCCTTGAGGACAGATACTCTTTCTGGGTTTTTGTCTTTTTATCCACTAGGCCTTGCAAATTTGTTATTGTTCAGTACTGTTTGACTCTTCATAACACCATCTAGGGTTTTCTTGACAAAGATACTGAAGTGGTTTGCCATTTTTTTTCAGCTCGTTTTACAGATGAAGTAACTGAGGCAAATAGGGTAAAGTGACTTGCCCAGGGACACTCAGCTAGTAAGTGTCTGAGTCTGGATTTGAAGTCAGGTCTTCCTGACTCCAGGCCCAGCATTCTATCCACTGTGTCTCCTAACTGCTCAGATTAAGCTTTGAAGATAGGGTGCTTAATAAGTTTCTTTTGTATTTCAGTGCCCACTGTGTCCTTAGGAATGCAATACTGGATAAGCTCTAAGGCACACAATCATTGATTCTGACTCTTTTACCTCTACCTTCACCCCCCCCACCAACCCCCTCTCCCTTTCTTGTATTTTCTCTGTTCCCCCATGGCAGTGACCATCAAGGCTAACCCAGATGGGACCTAAGGTTCCAGAACTATCTTGGCCTAAATTTAGGGCAGGTCACAGTGGCATGGGATCTTAGGGATCAGTTTGTATGACACTGGCCCAGTCATTTAGTTTCCTCATCTGTAAAAGGAGGGGATAGGACTAGGTTACCCATAACATTCTATGTTCTGACGTTGTCTTCCTAGGTCAGAGTCTTATATTCTGAGGTCCCTCCTAGCTCTGACATTCTAGGTTCTAAAGACTCTCCTAGTTCTGACATTAAGGCTCATCCTCACTCTGACAATCTATGTTGTAAGATCCTTCCTATCCCTGATATTGTCTAAGAGCCCTTCGACCTCTAACATTCTGGGTTCTAAGATTGCCCTCCCAACTCTGAATCCTATGTTCTGAGGTCTCTTCTAGCTCTGAATCCTATGTTTTGAGGTCCCTCCTAGCTCTGACATTCTATGTCCTATAGTTCTTTTTAATTCTGACATTCTAAATTCTTTTTCTGATATTCCTTTCAGTTTTGACAGGCTGGATTCTATGGCTCTGTAGGCTGGTGTTCTAATTCTCATAGTAACCACAGTAAACCATCCTAAGTTTAATAGGTAGCCTTGAGAGCTTCCTGGGTCTGCCATAGGGTGTGTAAAAGGAGGAATCAGGGTGGGACTGGGGAAAAGAGGGGCTGGAGTGGAGGCTTCTGCAGGGAGGGGTCCTGTGCCTTATTGTAGATGCTAACTCTTTTATACCATTAGGTTTCAAAGTTAATGAGACATGCAATATGATGGGAATCACCATATGTGTGCCTTGTGATCCTGAGACCTACACATCACAGCACAGTGGCCTTAAGGAGTGTCTCCAGTGTAAAGTCTGTCACCCTGGTAAGAATTTCTTCAGAGGCTTTGGGGTAAGCCTGGATCCTGGATCTAACCCAAAGCCTACCCTCTCCTAGGCTCTGACCTGAGTTCTCTAGTTTCCCTGGGAAAGGGGGAGTTGGGTCCAGACTAAGTCATCAGTCTTGAACCTACCTCAGACAAGATGGGATAGGAAAGAAGTCAACAAGCCAGAGAATAGGATCTTTACCATGTTAGGAAGAGAGGCAGTGAGAGTGCTGCCCTGGGAGTTGGGAGACCTGGGTTCCATTTCTGTCTTTTCCTAGTGTGACCTTGTCCATTCTTTGGACCTCATCTACAAGATGAATGGCTTGGGCTAGTTCCTAAGGTTGTAGGGCATGGCATTTTCCACCTAGGAAACCCTGGATAGTTTATTTACACTCTCTCACACAACCCTAGAACGTGGACTATCTAAGTACAGAGTACTTACGCTGTCTAGGATTCTGAAGAGCGCTATCAGTAGAATTGGTCCTCAGGAACTTGTGAAAGGGAGTGAGTTAGTTCCTAGGTCTCTATCAGCTCCCTAAATATGCCCAGCTACATCTTCTTGATGTCTGGCCATAGGGGTATGAGGCTGGTCTCATGACCTGGTGTTTCCTGTTGACAGCCCCAAACCTCTCCCTATGACCCCCAGCTAGGCTTATCCTCCCCAGAAGCACTGTAGCATTTCAAATTACCTCTCCATCTTTCTGCTCCCTTCAGATGAATTTCCTGCTCTCAGTTGCATGCCAGGGAGGAATTATGATGAGCAATTAATTCATACTAGATTGTGGATGAGTGCTAATGCTGCCCTTTCCTAGAGTATTTAAAAATAGGTTACTGTTCACCTGAAGGAATGAATTTATAAAAATAAATTTTAACCCATAGTTCTAGGAGGATATCTCCTGCCCATGACTCTACCCCACTTTATCCCTGAAGCCCAGGTGGTTCAGGGCTACATCCAAGCTGGGGAAGGGGGTGTATAAACCTATTGATTGGGAGTTGGGGGATGGGGGGGGTGGCACAGAGGGAAGGCAGGTGAATGCTGGGTGATGGAGTTTGTCCTGCTGCCCACCTCATCTACTTTGGCTCTCAGTATTATGGAACTTGGACTTTTCTATTTGAATAAACTTTTGTATAACTGGGAAATCATCTTAAGCATGTCAGATCTCTTAACAGTGTAAAGTACTGGGGACTCTCCTTGTTCTTCTTGCTCCCCGCCCCAGGTACTCTCCACCTGCTCCCCTCAGGGTCTCTCTCTTCCCCAGGCCCTATGGAAGGTATAACAAGTGAACAGATCCAGAGTTGTAAGTCACCTCATCCAGGATCCTCATTTTACTGAAGAAACTGACCTCAGAGAAGTCGTGTGCTGTCAAAGGTCACAAGGTAGCAAATAATAGAGCTAGGATTTGTAACTAAGTCCCATGACCGAAAGTTAAGTACTTGCTTACAGATTTTTATCTTTTGCTCCTCTGGTCTCAGTCACTTCCCGTTTTAGAGTCTGAAAAGGTTTTCACCCCCAATACTCACAAAAGATGATGAAGTGGGAAGAGTCCTAGATGAAAAGTCAGAGGACCTGGGTTCAAATCCTAGCTCTGCCATTTACTATCTGTATTATGTTGGGCAAGCCAGTCAATAAATATTCCTTAAACCCCTACTATGTGTCAAGCACCATGCTAAGTACTGGGGATACCAAGAAAGGCCCTGGAGAAGCTCACAACCTAATGGGGGAGACACCATTGAACAACTCTGTACAAACATGATACAAGCAGGATAACTTGTTTCACTGCCAAAAATACTTTTGCTTAAAAGACTATTTTATGGAGAACTCAGGCAAAGTAGAGGCTAATATGGAGGTCTGTCTTCATTGAGGGGAAGTAACAGATGAGGCTACACAGGTAGAATGTTAGATCCTTGAGGGCAGGAACTGTTCTGTTTTTGTCTTTGTAACCCATTCTCAGCACAGAGCTTTGTACTTTCTTCTTTTTCTTTTGTGGAGGTGATAATGGAGATGCCAGACCTGTGATTTTACTTCTCTAGGGAAGAAAACTTCTTTTTTTCAAGGGAAGTGGACACCTTGTATGCAATTCTTAGTCTAAGAGTGGCCTAGAGAGGACTGACCAGGATCCTTCAGCCACAAAAGATCTGGGGCGGCAGTGGAGCCCAAAGCCGGTTGGGCTACTTCAGGGAGCTCCCTCACTGGAGATTTTCCAGCACAGGCTAGATGACTATTTGTTGGGAGTGGTATAAAAGGCATTCTTGCTTACAGATCAGTCAAACTAGAAGGCCTCTGAGATGTTGTTCCTGCCCTTCAGGATCTCCTAGTTTGGGTGGGGAAAGAAACAGACAAACAAAAGATGCAGCTAACACTTAGGGTCCTGTGCAACGGGCTGTCACCAGGGACAATGTATTTCCCCTCCCAAGTCATCCTGAACTTTGCATTATCTCTTACCCTCTCCTATGTACAAGGCTTGTCAATTTCGCTTTTGCATCATCTCCAGAATATGCCCCTTTCTTTCCTCTGACACTACATCTTCTGTGGTGCAGACCCTCTTTGCCTCACACATAGTTTATTGCAATAAATCCTGGGGGTGGGGGATCTGCCTTTCTCAAGTCTCTCCCCACTCCAATCCTTCCTCCATTCAGCCACTAAAGTGTTTTTCCTAAAGCATAGGTCCAAACATGTTACTATCCTACTCAATAAACTTCAGTGGCTCCCTATCACCTCTAGGATGAAAACTAACATTTTCAAAGCCTTTAAAACCTAGCCCTTTTCTACCTTTCTAATCCTATTATACCTTACACCCTGCCACCCCTCCCCCCACCATTCCCCACATACTCTGTGACACTGGTTTCCTTGTTCATCACAGCTGGGCATTTTCCTTGGCCATCCTGAATTCCCTCTGTCCTCACCTCCACTTCATGGTTTTCCTGGCTTCCTTCAAATCCTAGCCAAAATCCTACCTTCTTCAAGAACTCAATCCTATTCCCCTCTAAGTCTAGTGCATTTCCTCTACTGGTCATCTCCACTTCATCCTACATGTATTTTACTGGTACATACTTGTTTGTGTGCTCTCACTCCCTTTAGTCTATGAGCTCCTTGAAAGCGGGGACTGTCTTTTGCCTTTCTTAGAAAGTTTGTCTGTAACATAATAGATCCTGAATAAATTATTGATTGACTGACTGACATACTGCCTTCTGCTTCCTCTTGGTTTTTCTGTCAGAATTTGGCTTGGTGACCAGAAGGAAATGTTCGTCTACAACCAATACTGTGTGTAGCTGTTCTGCAGGCTACTTCTGCACTGACATGAAATATGATGACTGTCAGAAGTGTGTGGCTCACCAAGTCTGCAGCCCTGGCCAATATGTGAAGTCTAGAGGTGAGCCTACTCCATCCTACCCACCCAGGGACCAAGAACTATTTTTGCTTCAGGCTGCTGCACTGGAAAGCTGAGAAACTCCCAACCCTCCCTCAGCTCTGGCCGTCTTCCTGGACACAATTGTGGTACAGTGGGAAAATGGTTGCCTTTAGTGTGAGAGGACTTGGGCTCACAACTCAGCTTTGCCCTTACAGTCCATGTGATCCTGAGGTTGCTTGACCCCTCTGGCCCTCAGTTTCCTTGTCTTTAAAATGTGGGTATTGAAATATATGACTTCTGATGTCTCTTCCAGATGGAAATTTATGATTCCATGATAATGAAGCCTGCTTTCATGTCCCCTGACTTATTTTTATAGACCTTAGATAATCTGGGACAAAGCTAGAATTAGGCAGAGCTGATAAAAAATCAACTAAGTCCTCCCCATTGGTGTCCTCTTGTGTTTTGGTGGCAAAAGTGACTGTATCTTTGTGTGTTTTGTCTTTTTAAAGGAAATATTTTTAAAAGACAAAAAGATATTTTCTCTCCTTCTCATTTGACTTCTCACACTGGAAAAGAAAAAGAAAACCTTTATGTGAAGACAAACAAAGCACATTCATACATTAGCCATTTTCTTTCTTTCTTTTTTTTTTTTTTCAGGGCAATGGGGCTTAAGTGACTTGCCCAGGGTCACACAGCTAGTAAGTGTCAAGTGTCTGAGGCCGGATTTGAACTCAGGAACTCCTGAATCCAGGGCCGGTGCTTTATCCACTGTGCCACCTAGCTGCCCTCATTGGCCATTTTCAAAGAGAATGTATGGCTCCATTAGCACCTTGAGTACATAACTTCTTAAGTTGTATTTCTCTAGTTATGAGTCTGAGCATTTTAAAAAAATTATGCCTATTGATAATTTGGATTTCTTTCTTTGAAAACTGCTTATTCCTATCCTTTGGCCATTTATCATTTCAAGAATGTCTCTTACACATTTGAATCAGTTCGGTACAATTTTGGAAAGGAGACTTTTGTCAGAGAAACTTGCTTTTGATTCTCATCCACTCCCCCCACCTCAGTTAATTGCTTCCCTTCTAATTTTATCTGTATTGGTTTTGTTTGGGCAAAATATTTTCAACTTTATATAATCAAAATTATCCATTTTATATTCTGTGATCATCCCTCTCCCTTGTTTCATCATAAACGTTTCCTCTATCCACTGATAGGATTGGTAATTTCTGCATTCCTCCTCTTAGTGGTTTATGATGTGCCCTTAGATTCTTGAAGGTGATTCCCAAAGAGTTCAAATTCTGCCAAATACTTCTGAGTTGGAAGCTTCTAAAATAGGATCAAGTGTTTGGTTTTCTGGAGGTTTGTATTCTGAGGACCTTCCTAGTAAGTCCAAAGGGACTCAGCTCCAGATAGGCCTCAGGTGATGGATATTTCAGATACAACTCTTCTTCTAAAATAGCAGTGGATCACAATCTGTACTTATGGAGAGAGGGCACAAGCTGCTTAAATCAAAGATCCTTCAAATACTGAAGGAATAACTTGTGTGGCCAAGTAGGTAACTTACTTGACCTCTCTGGGCCTCAGTTTCTTCTCCCATAAAATAAAATAGTAGGACTCAACAATCTCTAAGTTCCCTTCTACCTCTAAAGCCATGAACTTGTAAGTGGGTAAAATCATTTGTATGGTTTCAGATAAATAAATAATAATAAGTAAACAAGCATTTATATAGTACCTGCTATATGCTAGACATTGTGCTAAATATTTTTTAAATGTTATTTCATTTGATCCTTACAACAACCCTAGGAAATAGTTGCAATGCCAGGAAACTGAATCACTTCCATTTGAATTGTCTTAAGAAAATTATTAAGATCATCTGGCAGGACAAAGGTACCTGTCACTGAGGTCCTTTCTTGAGCTAACACTACCAAACTCTACTGCAGAGAGCACAACTCTCCAATGGACTGGCCATGTTGTTCTAATGCCAAACATATATTTACCTAAAAGACTATTTTACAGAGAACTCACAAAAGGCAAATGATCACATATAGGTCAGAAGAAGCAATATAAGAATTCTTTCAAGGTCTCTCTGGAGAATTTTGGGATTGCTGGTGTGACATGGGAGACACTGGTAAAGGACCATCCAGCATGGTGTGCCAATATCAAAGGTGCTGAGCTCCATGAGTGAAGCAGAATTACAGTAGATAAAAAGAAAGAAGAGATGAGCATCTTAGATATATCTCCACCCCAAATGTTCACATGGACTGTGGTAGAGCATTCTGACATTGAATTGGTCTGATTAGCTACAGTCAGATATGCTATACATTGACTCCAACATAGTGATGTCATTTTGGTCCTCTTCAAGAATGAAAGACTATGACTGAACTATACTTCGATCTGAATCTCCAACTTCTTTGTACAAATGGATGTGGAGAGATATGGATATGGAACACTCCACATAACATTCTACTTTTTTTGTTACTTAGTTTTCTGAACTCTTTTTATCCTTCAAAAGATTCTACATTATAAAAGATGGATCTTTTGGGTAAGAGAAGATCATATGCTGGAGTCAGCTGGAAATGCTCTCCCAAGAGCTGATTTTCAATATGAGCATTGGCATTTCAGAATTTGGGAAACAGAGTAAAATTAAAATTTTACAAATAAAATTAATTTACTGATTTGTCAATTGCTTAGATTTAAGAAAGTGATGTCAGTTAAATGTAAAAAACCCATAAAAACATGCCTTTTGTTCCTTATTTCTCCCCTCAAGAGTCAGTTGTTAAACATTTACTAGTAAGGAAAAAGGAATATTGTGTATGAAATGATACATAAACAAAATTCAAAAACAAAATATATTTTAAAAAATAAATTTCTTCCCAAAGGCCTGGGGAGTTTGCTCTGACAGTTTCTAGGGTAGGGACCAATCAACCCAGGGACATAGTTCTAGCAGCCTTGTGTGAGATTTCAAATTGGATATTAGATCATAAATCTCCCCTCTTTAACTTTTCCCTTAATTTATCTCCCAGACTAGTAAATGGAAGAAGCTTCTGGTTTTCTAGTTAGAGCTTTACTGTGTGGTAGTTACCAGGTGATGTTGATTAGAGGGATAGGAAAGTAGAAATACAAAACAAATAGTCTTAAGTCTAAGCTTAGTCTATATTACATATAAAACTCACCAAAAGCCCAAAGCCACCTTTGGGGAGAGAGAGAGAGACCGAGACAAGTGCATGCTGCTAACTGCGAGCCGGGCAGAGTTGAACTCCAGTCAGCATCTGTCTGTGCAGCGCAGTCAGGAGACCAGCAGAGCAGGAAAAAAAGATCTCACTTCCATTCTCTCCTTGCCTTTTAAGTTAGCACCCTGCAAGTTGAGCACTTAGCAGGCAGTGTGGCACGCGTAGCAGGCGGACTGGCATGCGTAGCTCATGCCGTTGGTCTCCTCCCTGAAAGGGTGGTCTTTAAAAAAACTGATGTCTCTCCATTATCACTAACCAACTGTTAAAACTTTTTACCACATTCCCCCCTTTTGTTCCTCAAGAAACAAAATATTTCCTTGACGGAACAGTAAAAAGAATATAATAACTATTGCTAACTAATAATATGTGAACAACAATATAGAAAAGGAAGAGAGGAAAGTTTTGTTCAGAGGGGCTATTTTTTTGTCCTCATGAACCGACGCTTTGACTTAAGTCTTGCAAAGGGAGAGCCTCTGCAGAGAGTACATGTTACAGATAGTGTATATTATAACAGAAAGGAGATAGTTCATATAAAGTCTCTGAGTTCTCTTGTCTTCTTGAAGTGGTAAGATATCATCAGGAGGAAACTGGATTCTGGTCTGGAAAGCTGGATTCTCTTCTTTAACTGTTTGAATTGCTGCATTTTTACTAAACCTTAGCATAGCATTGTCAATGATCAAATTAATAAATTCCATTACATTCCCTCCTTTATATCCTTAGACTTCTAATAGAGGGTTGAGGTAGTTATGCAATCTGTAACACTTTTTACCACCATGTGTCTGGATCAAAGCCAAATTTAGTATGTGTTCATGACACCTGAAAATGTTATGGAAAGGTTATCATACAATATCTCATGGTTCCGAGACAGCCAGTGATTGTGCCAGGCCACAAGTGAGTTCAAGTATACCTGTCTCTCCTTTTTCCATTACACTTATTTTGCTCTTATTCTCTTGTTATACTGAGCACCAAATCTCCCATGTCTCCTCTTTTAGGCACAGAGATAAATAATACCATCTGTGAAAAGTGCCCAGTGGGGACATTTTCCCCATATGGGACCCTTAACCAGTGCCTGCCATGGACCAAGTAGGTCTAACACACTGTCTGGGAGTTGGTGTTTCATTCTTTTCACTTGTTCATTTATAATGTTTTAAACAAAAAGCCTAACCTTAATAAACATAAAGTAAAATAGGTGTTTACATATACAAAGCAGAACAGAAAAAAATTTATATAAGTGTATGCAGGTAAGTATTTCACAACTGTATCTCTGGGAAGGGGGATGTACACAGGACACACTTTTCTTTCAATTTTTATTTACTAATCCAGTTCTGGGAGCCAAGATGGAAGAGAAAAGCTGGGAAGTCACCTGACCCATTCCAAATTTCCCTTGGAAACAAAATTAAATTAAGCCTCTAAATGGATTCTTGAGTTGTAGAACCTACAAAAAAGAGTGAAACAATTTTCTGGCTTAAGATAACCTAGAAGGTCTTCAGAAAATGTCTGTCTCACTGGGGTAAAAGGCGAGCACAGCTTCACACAGAGGGTATCAGGGCAAACCATCAAAAGACCCTTAGCAAAGATCAGCAGCTGAAGACCCTTGGTCCTAGCTCAGCAAGCTAGTGGCACAGGAGGCCAGTTGTGAGGTCCCCAGCTTCAATGCAAAAGGCAATCTGCCAACTAGGGTATCTACTACCCAGCAGGCACAACTATGCTGAGCCATTCCTGTGCAGTGAACAAGCTGCTATCTGCTGAGACCTTACAGAAGAAAGTCTGGAATCATGTCCCTAACCCCCAGCACAAGAAGCTTGGAACAAGAGGGTGGAGCCAAGATGGCAGAGGAAAGGCAGTGAGTGAATTACCTGAACTCTCTCCAAGACCCCTCCAAATATGTTCAAATAATTCCATCAAAACAATTCCTGGAGCAGCAGAACCCACAAAAGGACATATTTCTTTTTATCAGTTCTTTCTATGGGGGTGCATAGTAAGCTTCCTCATTAGTTCCTTGGGATTGTCTTGGATCATTGCATCCTGAAAGTAGTTAAGTCATTCACAATTGCTCATTGAACTGCTGTCACTACACACAATGTCCTCCCAGCTCTGCTCACCTCACTATACATCAATGTTCATTAGTCTTGCCAGGTTTTTCGGGGATCATCCTGTTTGTCATTTCCTGTAGCACAAGACCATTCCACTGCAATCATATAACACAGCTTTTTCCATCATTCCTCAATTGATGGACATTCCTTTGATTCTCAATTCTTAGCCTCCATCAAGAGTTGCTATAAATATTTTTTGTACAATTTTCCTCCTTTTCTCTTTTTCATGATTACTATTGTTAACTGTTTCCCTTCCATTCTATTCCCTTCCCCATGATAATTATTCTATTATCCATCTTCCTTCACCCTATCCCTCTTCAAAAGTGTTTTGTTTTTGACTGCCCCCTCCCCCAATCTTCTGTCCCTTCTTTTACTCCTCCCCCCTTATGCCCTTCCTCTCCTACTTTCCTGAAGGGTTAGATAAATTACTCTACCCAATTTCATGTGTATGTTATTCCCTCCTTGAGCCAACTCTGATGGGCAGTGCTGCTCCCCTTGCCATGCAGGTAGGTCTGAGAGTTCCTTTCACTGGGACAAATTAAGGTCTTTGAGCTAATTCTGATGAGCCTTAGTTCATTCACTTCCCAATTTCTCCTCTGTCTCTCCCCCACTGCATAAGTCCTTTCCTGCTTTTTCATGTGAGATTTCACCTCATTCCATCTCTCCCCTTTCCCCTTCCCCCAGTGCAATACTCTCACCCCTCAATTTTACCCTAAAGATGTCATCATGGGACAGCTAGGTGATACAGTGAACAAAGCACCCTCCCTGGACCCTGAAGGACCCAAGCCCAAATCCAGCCTCAGACACAAGACACTCACCAACTTCATGACCCTGGGCATGCCACCCAATCCTGACCACTCCACAAAAAATTTTTAAAAAATGCTTTACAGATTATCATCCCTTCATAATCCTCACCTGTACCTTCTGTCTAAATATGTTCCTATCATCTGCCCTAATACTGAGAAAGTTCTTATGAGTTAGATATATCATCTTCCCATGTACAAATGTAAACAGCTTTACCTTTTAACATCCCTCATGATTTCTTTTTCCTGTTTACCTTTTTATGCTTCTCTAGGGTCTTTTATTCAGTTCAGGTCTTTTCATCATGAATGCCTGAAAGTCTTCTTTTTCATTGAAGTCCCATTTTTCCCCTGAAAGATTGTGAGCAGTTTTACTGGGTAGGTGATTCTTGGTTGTAATCCCAATTCCTTTGCCCTCTGACTGTGGCTCCACAGTACTTGAATTGTTTCTTTCTGGCTGCTTGCAATATTTTCTCCTTGACATGAGAGCTCTGGAATTTGGTTAGAATATTCCTGGAAGCATTCATTTTGAAATCTCTTTCAGAGGTGATTGGTAGATTCTTTCAATTTCTATTTTACCTTCTGCTTCTAGAATATCAGGGCAATTTTCCCTTACAATTTCTTGAAAGATGATGTCTAAGCTTTTTTTTTGGATCATGGTTTTCAGGTAGTCCAATAATTTTCAAATTATCTCTTCTCTCCTGGATCTATTTTCCATGTCAGCTGTTTTTCTAAGGAAATATTTCATATGGCCTTCTATTTTTTCATTCATTTGGATTTGCTTTATTGTGTCTTGGTTTCTCATAAAGTCATTAGTTTCCATTTGTTCAATCCTAATTCTTAAGCAATTATTTTCTTCAGAGAGCTTTTCCATTTGACTTTTCAAGCTGTTGACTTTTTTCATGACTTTACTGCATCACTCTCATTTCTCTTTCCATTTTTCCTTTACCTCTCTTACTATATCTTCAAAATCCTTTTTTAGCATTTCTATGGCCTGAAACCAATTCATATTTTTCTTGGAAACTTTGGATAAAGGAGCCCTGATGTTGCTATCCTCTTCTGAGAGTGCACCTCAATCTTCCTTGTCACCAAAGAAACTTTCTATGGTCCGCATCATTTTCTGTCTGCTCATCTTGCCAGCCTATTTCTCAACTTTTAACTCCTTCTTACAGTGGGGCACTGCTTCCAGAGTGCACTGTACTAAGCTTCTGGGGGTCCAAGGTGGTATGATTTAAGGAGAGGCAGGTTCTTCACTCACCTGGCCTGTGCTCTGGTCTGTAAATAACTGCAGGCCTACTGGCTCTTCAACCAGGAAACTAAATTTTTGTTTCCCTGTGGTTGTTAGCTCTGGTGAGCCTGTGCCCCTCCCCCACCTGGGCTGCCACCAATCAAGACTACTTCCTGGTTCCTAGCAGGGGTAAAACTCACAAGATCCACTTCAGTGCCAGCAGAGACCCCTGTAATCTCCATCCCCCGCCCCAGCCAACCACTCAGGCCTCTCACCAGACTGTGGACTTAGTTCCAGAAGACACTGGTGCTGTAGCTGATTCAGAGGCTCTGGTGGCCTCTTTCTCTGGTGTAGCCAGCCTGGGACTGGATATGCACGTGCAGTTGCAGGGCTGAGCTTCACTCTCACACAACAGACCTTTCCTGCTGACCTTCTAAGCTATCTTGAAAGAGGATGTCTAGGTTCTGTTTTTATGATGGATTTCAGGCAGTTCAATAATTTTTAAATTGTCTCTCTTGGCTCTATTTTCTAGGTTAGTTGTTCTTCCACTGAGATATTTCACATTATTTTCTATTTTTTCATTCTTTTGATTTTGTTTTATTGTTTCTTGATGTCTCATAAAGTCATTACCTTCCATTTTCTCAATTCTAATTTTTAAGGAACTATTTTCTTCCATGTATTTTTGTGCCTCTTTTTCCATATGGCCAATTCTTCTTTTCAGGGCATTCACTTCCTACTGCATTTTTTGTGCTTTCTTTATGATTTTACCTAATGTGTTGTTGTTTTTAATTTTTTTTTCAGGGCAATGAGGTTTAAGTGACTTGCTAGTCACACAGCTAGTAAGTGTCAAATGTCTGAGGTCAGATTTGAACTCAGGTCCTTCTGAATCCAGGGTTGGTTCTTTATCTATTACACAACCTAGCTTACCCCACAATGTGTTTTTTGTTGTTGTTGTTGTTGTTGTTGTTGTTGTTGTTGTTGTTGTTGTTTTGTTTTGTTTTTTTGGTGAGGCAATTGGGGTTAAGTGACTTGCCTAGGGTCACACAGCTAGTAAGTGTTAAGTGTCTGAATCCGGATTTGAACTCAGGTCCTCCTGACTCCAGGGCCAGTGCTCTAGCCACTGCATAACCTAGCTGCCCCAACCACAATGTGTTTTTTGGGTTTTTTTTTTTTTTAAGTGAGGCAATTGGGGTTAAGTGACTTGCCCAGGGTCACACAGCTAGTAAGTGTTAAGTTTCTGAGGCCGGATTTGAACTCAGGTACTCCTGACTTCAGGGCCGGTGCTCTATCCACTGCGCCACCTAGCTGCCCCCACAATGTGTTTTTAAGGTGTTATGTTCTTCATTATGTTCTGTGCCTCCTTTACCAAGCTATTGATTCTTTTTTTCATGATTTTCTTCCTTTATTCTCATTTCTCTTCCTAATTTTTCCTCTACAATGATTTTTAAAATCTTTTTTGAGTTCTTCTTTGACCTGAGGCTAATTTATATTCTTCTTTGAGGTTTTGGATATAGAAATTTTTACTTTGTGTCTTCTGAGTGAGTTTTGATTTGTTACTGTATTAACTTTCTATGGTCAAAGTTTTTTCTGCTGTTTGTTCATATTTCTAGTCTATTTCTTTACTCTTAACTCTTTGATAAAGTAGGGTTTTGCTTTTAGTATGGAGGACACATTTCCCCAAGCTTCAGAGGTTTTGTATAGTTGTTTTCAGAGATACTTCTAAGGGCCCATAAGTTTTCAGTTCTTCCAAGGTGGTATGATCTAAGGAGAATTGTGTTTACTACTCTTCTGGTCTATGTTCTGGTCTATGAGCAACCACAAGCACCCTTTCCTTTAAAAAAAAAAAATATTTGTATTTATATTTTTGAGTATTAAATTTTATCCTTCCTTCCCTGCCTTCCCTCCCCCCTCCCTAAGGCAGTAAGCAATCAGATATAGCTTAAACATGTGTAATTATATAAAACATTACCATATTAGTCATTTGGTATAAGAAAATTTGAATAAAAGAAAAAATGAAAGAAAGCGAAAAATATTATGCTTCAGTCTGTGTTCAATCAATATCAGTTCTTTCTTCAGAGATGGATAGTATGTTTCATCAATGGTCCTTTGGTATTGTCTTGGATCATTATATTGCTGAGAATAGTTAAGTCATTCATGGTTCTTCATCAAACAATATTGCTATCTCTGTGCATTGTGTTCTCTTGGTTTTGATCACTTCACTATACATAAGTTTATACAAGTCTTTCCAAGCCTTTCTGGAATCATCCTGCTTGTCATTTCTTATAGAACAATAATATTCCATCACATTCATCTATCACAGCTTCTTACACCATTCCCCAATTGATAGACATTCCTTTTATTTCCAATTCTTAGCTACTACAAAAAGAGCTGCTTCCAATATTTTTGTACAAACAAGTCTTTTTTCTCTTTTTGGGGATGTCTTTGGGATATAAACAGAGAAATGGTATTGCCAGATCAAAAGGTATGCATAGTTTTATAGCCTTTTGGGCATAGTTCCAAAATGCTCTCCAGAAAGGTTGGATCATTTCACAACTCCACCAACAGAAGCACCCTGTTCTACCCTGGAAATGTGAGAAGAATTCCTGCTCTCCTGCAGCCACAAGTTCTGGTATGCTAGTGCTCCTCCTCACCCTGGGACTGACACCCAGGACTGTGATCCTAGTATGGGCAAAGCAACAGGGTCTAACCTGCAGTGCCCAAAAAGAGACCCCTGTAATCTCCTTCTGACCAATTGTTTGACCTCATTACCCTCTGTGGGATGAGAGCTCCTGAAGAAGCTGCTGCCATTGCTGATTCAGTCACTCCCAAGCCTGCTCCTGGTTTTCTGGGGCTCACTCTGCACTGGCATGACCTGTGCTGAACTGTGCTCCATATCACCACAGTACAACAGACCTTTTCTGATAAGCTTCTAAGTTGTGTTAGGATGGACAATTATTTTATTCCAACCTTTTGTGGGTTCTGCTGCTCCAGAATTTGTTTTGGGACATCCATCAAAATTGTTTGGAGGGGTTTAAGGGAGAGGTGGGGCAGGTTCCTGCCTTTTTTCTTCTACCTTTCTGTTTCTCTGTCTTTTACTATTCTCTTGCCCACCCCCACCTTCTTCCTTTCTCTCCATCCCTCCATCCCAAATCACACTATATGTACTTAGTCTGCTCTATTTATGTGCATATTTTATTTCCCTGATACAATGTGATCTCCTTGAGGACAGATACTCTTTCTGGGTTTTTGTCTTTTTATCCACTAGGCCTTGCAAATTTGTTATTGTTCAGTACTGTTTGACTCTTCATAACACCATCTAGGGTTTTCTTGACAAAGATACTGAAGTGGTTTGCCATTTTTTTTCAGCTCGTTTTACAGATGAAGTAACTGAGGCAAATAGGGTAAAGTGACTTGCCCAGGGACACTCAGCTAGTAAGTGTCTGAGTCTGGATTTGAAGTCAGGTCTTCCTGACTCCAGGCCCAGCATTCTATCCACTGTGTCTCCTAACTGCTCAGATTAAGCTTTGAAGATAGGGTGCTTAATAAGTTTCTTTTGTATTTCAGTGCCCACTGTGTCCTTAGGAATGCAATACTGGATAAGCTCTAAGGCACACAATCATTGATTCTGACTCTTTTACCTCTACCTTCACCCCCCCCACCAACCCCCTCTCCCTTTCTTGTATTTTCTCTGTTCCCCCATGGCAGTGACCATCAAGGCTAACCCAGATGGGACCTAAGGTTCCAGAACTATCTTGGCCTAAATTTAGGGCAGGTCACAGTGGCATGGGATCTTAGGGATCAGTTTGTATGACACTGGCCCAGTCATTTAGTTTCCTCATCTGTAAAAGGAGGGGATAGGACTAGGTTACCCATAACATTCTATGTTCTGACGTTGTCTTCCTAGGTCAGAGTCTTATATTCTGAGGTCCCTCCTAGCTCTGACATTCTAGGTTCTAAAGACTCTCCTAGTTCTGACATTAAGGCTCATCCTCACTCTGACAATCTATGTTGTAAGATCCTTCCTATCCCTGATATTGTCTAAGAGCCCTTCGACCTCTAACATTCTGGGTTCTAAGATTGCCCTCCCAACTCTGAATCCTATGTTCTGAGGTCTCTTCTAGCTCTGAATCCTATGTTTTGAGGTCCCTCCTAGCTCTGACATTCTATGTCCTATAGTTCTTTTTAATTCTGACATTCTAAATTCTTTTTCTGATATTCCTTTCAGTTTTGACAGGCTGGATTCTATGGCTCTGTAGGCTGGTGTTCTAATTCTCATAGTAACCACAGTAAACCATCCTAAGTTTAATAGGTAGCCTTGAGAGCTTCCTGGGTCTGCCATAGGGTGTGTAAAAGGAGGAATCAGGGTGGGACTGGGGAAAAGAGGGGCTGGAGTGGAGGCTTCTGCAGGGAGGGGTCCTGTGCCTTATTGTAGATGCTAACTCTTTTATACCATTAGGTTTCAAAGTTAATGAGACATGCAATATGATGGGAATCACCATATGTGTGCCTTGTGATCCTGAGACCTACACATCACAGCACAGTGGCCTTAAGGAGTGTCTCCAGTGTAAAGTCTGTCACCCTGGTAAGAATTTCTTCAGAGGCTTTGGGGTAAGCCTGGATCCTGGATCTAACCCAAAGCCTACCCTCTCCTAGGCTCTGACCTGAGTTCTCTAGTTTCCCTGGGAAAGGGGGAGTTGGGTCCAGACTAAGTCATCAGTCTTGAACCTACCTCAGACAAGATGGGATAGGAAAGAAGTCAACAAGCCAGAGAATAGGATCTTTACCATGTTAGGAAGAGAGGCAGTGAGAGTGCTGCCCTGGGAGTTGGGAGACCTGGGTTCCATTTCTGTCTTTTCCTAGTGTGACCTTGTCCATTCTTTGGACCTCATCTACAAGATGAATGGCTTGGGCTAGTTCCTAAGGTTGTAGGGCATGGCATTTTCCACCTAGGAAACCCTGGATAGTTTATTTACACTCTCTCACACAACCCTAGAACGTGGACTATCTAAGTACAGAGTACTTACGCTGTCTAGGATTCTGAAGAGCGCTATCAGTAGAATTGGTCCTCAGGAACTTGTGAAAGGGAGTGAGTTAGTTCCTAGGTCTCTATCAGCTCCCTAAATATGCCCAGCTACATCTTCTTGATGTCTGGCCATAGGGGTATGAGGCTGGTCTCATGACCTGGTGTTTCCTGTTGACAGCCCCAAACCTCTCCCTATGACCCCCAGCTAGGCTTATCCTCCCCAGAAGCACTGTAGCATTTCAAATTACCTCTCCATCTTTCTGCTCCCTTCAGATGAATTTCCTGCTCTCAGTTGCATGCCAGGGAGGAATTATGATGAGCAATTAATTCATACTAGATTGTGGATGAGTGCTAATGCTGCCCTTTCCTAGAGTATTTAAAAATAGGTTACTGTTCACCTGAAGGAATGAATTTATAAAAATAAATTTTAACCCATAGTTCTAGGAGGATATCTCCTGCCCATGACTCTACCCCACTTTATCCCTGAAGCCCAGGTGGTTCAGGGCTACATCCAAGCTGGGGAAGGGGGTGTATAAACCTATTGATTGGGAGTTGGGGGATGGGGGGGGTGGCACAGAGGGAAGGCAGGTGAATGCTGGGTGATGGAGTTTGTCCTGCTGCCCACCTCATCTACTTTGGCTCTCAGTATTATGGAACTTGGACTTTTCTATTTGAATAAACTTTTGTATAACTGGGAAATCATCTTAAGCATGTCAGATCTCTTAACAGTGTAAAGTACTGGGGACTCTCCTTGTTCTTCTTGCTCCCCGCCCCAGGTACTCTCCACCTGCTCCCCTCAGGGTCTCTCTCTTCCCCAGGCCCTATGGAAGGTATAACAAGTGAACAGATCCAGAGTTGTAAGTCACCTCATCCAGGATCCTCATTTTACTGAAGAAACTGACCTCAGAGAAGTCGTGTGCTGTCAAAGGTCACAAGGTAGCAAATAATAGAGCTAGGATTTGTAACTAAGTCCCATGACCGAAAGTTAAGTACTTGCTTACAGATTTTTATCTTTTGCTCCTCTGGTCTCAGTCACTTCCCGTTTTAGAGTCTGAAAAGGTTTTCACCCCCAATACTCACAAAAGATGATGAAGTGGGAAGAGTCCTAGATGAAAAGTCAGAGGACCTGGGTTCAAATCCTAGCTCTGCCATTTACTATCTGTATTATGTTGGGCAAGCCAGTCAATAAATATTCCTTAAACCCCTACTATGTGTCAAGCACCATGCTAAGTACTGGGGATACCAAGAAAGGCCCTGGAGAAGCTCACAACCTAATGGGGGAGACACCATTGAACAACTCTGTACAAACATGATACAAGCAGGATAACTTGTTTCACTGCCAAAAATACTTTTGCTTAAAAGACTATTTTATGGAGAACTCAGGCAAAGTAGAGGCTAATATGGAGGTCTGTCTTCATTGAGGGGAAGTAACAGATGAGGCTACACAGGTAGAATGTTAGATCCTTGAGGGCAGGAACTGTTCTGTTTTTGTCTTTGTAACCCATTCTCAGCACAGAGCTTTGTACTTTCTTCTTTTTCTTTTGTGGAGGTGATAATGGAGATGCCAGACCTGTGATTTTACTTCTCTAGGGAAGAAAACTTCTTTTTTTCAAGGGAAGTGGACACCTTGTATGCAATTCTTAGTCTAAGAGTGGCCTAGAGAGGACTGACCAGGATCCTTCAGCCACAAAAGATCTGGGGCGGCAGTGGAGCCCAAAGCCGGTTGGGCTACTTCAGGGAGCTCCCTCACTGGAGATTTTCCAGCACAGGCTAGATGACTATTTGTTGGGAGTGGTATAAAAGGCATTCTTGCTTACAGATCAGTCAAACTAGAAGGCCTCTGAGATGTTGTTCCTGCCCTTCAGGATCTCCTAGTTTGGGTGGGGAAAGAAACAGACAAACAAAAGATGCAGCTAACACTTAGGGTCCTGTGCAACGGGCTGTCACCAGGGACAATGTATTTCCCCTCCCAAGTCATCCTGAACTTTGCATTATCTCTTACCCTCTCCTATGTACAAGGCTTGTCAATTTCGCTTTTGCATCATCTCCAGAATATGCCCCTTTCTTTCCTCTGACACTACATCTTCTGTGGTGCAGACCCTCTTTGCCTCACACATAGTTTATTGCAATAAATCCTGGGGGTGGGGGATCTGCCTTTCTCAAGTCTCTCCCCACTCCAATCCTTCCTCCATTCAGCCACTAAAGTGTTTTTCCTAAAGCATAGGTCCAAACATGTTACTATCCTACTCAATAAACTTCAGTGGCTCCCTATCACCTCTAGGATGAAAACTAACATTTTCAAAGCCTTTAAAACCTAGCCCTTTTCTACCTTTCTAATCCTATTATACCTTACACCCTGCCACCCCTCCCCCCACCATTCCCCACATACTCTGTGACACTGGTTTCCTTGTTCATCACAGCTGGGCATTTTCCTTGGCCATCCTGAATTCCCTCTGTCCTCACCTCCACTTCATGGTTTTCCTGGCTTCCTTCAAATCCTAGCCAAAATCCTACCTTCTTCAAGAACTCAATCCTATTCCCCTCTAAGTCTAGTGCATTTCCTCTACTGGTCATCTCCACTTCATCCTACATGTATTTTACTGGTACATACTTGTTTGTGTGCTCTCACTCCCTTTAGTCTATGAGCTCCTTGAAAGCGGGGACTGTCTTTTGCCTTTCTTAGAAAGTTTGTCTGTAACATAATAGATCCTGAATAAATTATTGATTGACTGACTGACATACTGCCTTCTGCTTCCTCTTGGTTTTTCTGTCAGAATTTGGCTTGGTGACCAGAAGGAAATGTTCGTCTACAACCAATACTGTGTGTAGCTGTTCTGCAGGCTACTTCTGCACTGACATGAAATATGATGACTGTCAGAAGTGTGTGGCTCACCAAGTCTGCAGCCCTGGCCAATATGTGAAGTCTAGAGGTGAGCCTACTCCATCCTACCCACCCAGGGACCAAGAACTATTTTTGCTTCAGGCTGCTGCACTGGAAAGCTGAGAAACTCCCAACCCTCCCTCAGCTCTGGCCGTCTTCCTGGACACAATTGTGGTACAGTGGGAAAATGGTTGCCTTTAGTGTGAGAGGACTTGGGCTCACAACTCAGCTTTGCCCTTACAGTCCATGTGATCCTGAGGTTGCTTGACCCCTCTGGCCCTCAGTTTCCTTGTCTTTAAAATGTGGGTATTGAAATATATGACTTCTGATGTCTCTTCCAGATGGAAATTTATGATTCCATGATAATGAAGCCTGCTTTCATGTCCCCTGACTTATTTTTATAGACCTTAGATAATCTGGGACAAAGCTAGAATTAGGCAGAGCTGATAAAAAATCAACTAAGTCCTCCCCATTGGTGTCCTCTTGTGTTTTGGTGGCAAAAGTGACTGTATCTTTGTGTGTTTTGTCTTTTTAAAGGAAATATTTTTAAAAGACAAAAAGATATTTTCTCTCCTTCTCATTTGACTTCTCACACTGGAAAAGAAAAAGAAAACCTTTATGTGAAGACAAACAAAGCACATTCATACATTAGCCATTTTCTTTCTTTCTTTTTTTTTTTTTCAGGGCAATGGGGCTTAAGTGACTTGCCCAGGGTCACACAGCTAGTAAGTGTCAAGTGTCTGAGGCCGGATTTGAACTCAGGAACTCCTGAATCCAGGGCCGGTGCTTTATCCACTGTGCCACCTAGCTGCCCTCATTGGCCATTTTCAAAGAGAATGTATGGCTCCATTAGCACCTTGAGTACATAACTTCTTAAGTTGTATTTCTCTAGTTATGAGTCTGAGCATTTTAAAAAAATTATGCCTATTGATAATTTGGATTTCTTTCTTTGAAAACTGCTTATTCCTATCCTTTGGCCATTTATCATTTCAAGAATGTCTCTTACACATTTGAATCAGTTCGGTACAATTTTGGAAAGGAGACTTTTGTCAGAGAAACTTGCTTTTGATTCTCATCCACTCCCCCCACCTCAGTTAATTGCTTCCCTTCTAATTTTATCTGTATTGGTTTTGTTTGGGCAAAATATTTTCAACTTTATATAATCAAAATTATCCATTTTATATTCTGTGATCATCCCTCTCCCTTGTTTCATCATAAACGTTTCCTCTATCCACTGATAGGATTGGTAATTTCTGCATTCCTCCTCTTAGTGGTTTATGATGTGCCCTTAGATTCTTGAAGGTGATTCCCAAAGAGTTCAAATTCTGCCAAATACTTCTGAGTTGGAAGCTTCTAAAATAGGATCAAGTGTTTGGTTTTCTGGAGGTTTGTATTCTGAGGACCTTCCTAGTAAGTCCAAAGGGACTCAGCTCCAGATAGGCCTCAGGTGATGGATATTTCAGATACAACTCTTCTTCTAAAATAGCAGTGGATCACAATCTGTACTTATGGAGAGAGGGCACAAGCTGCTTAAATCAAAGATCCTTCAAATACTGAAGGAATAACTTGTGTGGCCAAGTAGGTAACTTACTTGACCTCTCTGGGCCTCAGTTTCTTCTCCCATAAAATAAAATAGTAGGACTCAACAATCTCTAAGTTCCCTTCTACCTCTAAAGCCATGAACTTGTAAGTGGGTAAAATCATTTGTATGGTTTCAGATAAATAAATAATAATAAGTAAACAAGCATTTATATAGTACCTGCTATATGCTAGACATTGTGCTAAATATTTTTTAAATGTTATTTCATTTGATCCTTACAACAACCCTAGGAAATAGTTGCAATGCCAGGAAACTGAATCACTTCCATTTGAATTGTCTTAAGAAAATTATTAAGATCATCTGGCAGGACAAAGGTACCTGTCACTGAGGTCCTTTCTTGAGCTAACACTACCAAACTCTACTGCAGAGAGCACAACTCTCCAATGGACTGGCCATGTTGTTCTAATGCCAAACATATATTTACCTAAAAGACTATTTTACAGAGAACTCACAAAAGGCAAATGATCACATATAGGTCAGAAGAAGCAATATAAGAATTCTTTCAAGGTCTCTCTGGAGAATTTTGGGATTGCTGGTGTGACATGGGAGACACTGGTAAAGGACCATCCAGCATGGTGTGCCAATATCAAAGGTGCTGAGCTCCATGAGTGAAGCAGAATTACAGTAGATAAAAAGAAAGAAGAGATGAGCATCTTAGATATATCTCCACCCCAAATGTTCACATGGACTGTGGTAGAGCATTCTGACATTGAATTGGTCTGATTAGCTACAGTCAGATATGCTATACATTGACTCCAACATAGTGATGTCATTTTGGTCCTCTTCAAGAATGAAAGACTATGACTGAACTATACTTCGATCTGAATCTCCAACTTCTTTGTACAAATGGATGTGGAGAGATATGGATATGGAACACTCCACATAACATTCTACTTTTTTTGTTACTTAGTTTTCTGAACTCTTTTTATCCTTCAAAAGATTCTACATTATAAAAGATGGATCTTTTGGGTAAGAGAAGATCATATGCTGGAGTCAGCTGGAAATGCTCTCCCAAGAGCTGATTTTCAATATGAGCATTGGCATTTCAGAATTTGGGAAACAGAGTAAAATTAAAATTTTACAAATAAAATTAATTTACTGATTTGTCAATTGCTTAGATTTAAGAAAGTGATGTCAGTTAAATGTAAAAAACCCATAAAAACATGCCTTTTGTTCCTTATTTCTCCCCTCAAGAGTCAGTTGTTAAACATTTACTAGTAAGGAAAAAGGAATATTGTGTATGAAATGATACATAAACAAAATTCAAAAACAAAATATATTTTAAAAAATAAATTTCTTCCCAAAGGCCTGGGGAGTTTGCTCTGACAGTTTCTAGGGTAGGGACCAATCAACCCAGGGACATAGTTCTAGCAGCCTTGTGTGAGATTTCAAATTGGATATTAGATCATAAATCTCCCCTCTTTAACTTTTCCCTTAATTTATCTCCCAGACTAGTAAATGGAAGAAGCTTCTGGTTTTCTAGTTAGAGCTTTACTGTGTGGTAGTTACCAGGTGATGTTGATTAGAGGGATAGGAAAGTAGAAATACAAAACAAATAGTCTTAAGTCTAAGCTTAGTCTATATTACATATAAAACTCACCAAAAGCCCAAAGCCACCTTTGGGGAGAGAGAGAGAGACCGAGACAAGTGCATGCTGCTAACTGCGAGCCGGGCAGAGTTGAACTCCAGTCAGCATCTGTCTGTGCAGCGCAGTCAGGAGACCAGCAGAGCAGGAAAAAAAGATCTCACTTCCATTCTCTCCTTGCCTTTTAAGTTAGCACCCTGCAAGTTGAGCACTTAGCAGGCAGTGTGGCACGCGTAGCAGGCGGACTGGCATGCGTAGCTCATGCCGTTGGTCTCCTCCCTGAAAGGGTGGTCTTTAAAAAAACTGATGTCTCTCCATTATCACTAACCAACTGTTAAAACTTTTTACCACATTCCCCCCTTTTGTTCCTCAAGAAACAAAATATTTCCTTGACGGAACAGTAAAAAGAATATAATAACTATTGCTAACTAATAATATGTGAACAACAATATAGAAAAGGAAGAGAGGAAAGTTTTGTTCAGAGGGGCTATTTTTTTGTCCTCATGAACCGACGCTTTGACTTAAGTCTTGCAAAGGGAGAGCCTCTGCAGAGAGTACATGTTACAGATAGTGTATATTATAACAGAAAGGAGATAGTTCATATAAAGTCTCTGAGTTCTCTTGTCTTCTTGAAGTGGTAAGATATCATCAGGAGGAAACTGGATTCTGGTCTGGAAAGCTGGATTCTCTTCTTTAACTGTTTGAATTGCTGCATTTTTACTAAACCTTAGCATAGCATTGTCAATGATCAAATTAATAAATTCCATTACATTCCCTCCTTTATATCCTTAGACTTCTAATAGAGGGTTGAGGTAGTTATGCAATCTGTAACACTTTTTACCACCATGTGTCTGGATCAAAGCCAAATTTAGTATGTGTTCATGACACCTGAAAATGTTATGGAAAGGTTATCATACAATATCTCATGGTTCCGAGACAGCCAGTGATTGTGCCAGGCCACAAGTGAGTTCAAGTATACCTGTCTCTCCTTTTTCCATTACACTTATTTTGCTCTTATTCTCTTGTTATACTGAGCACCAAATCTCCCATGTCTCCTCTTTTAGGCACAGAGATAAATAATACCATCTGTGAAAAGTGCCCAGTGGGGACATTTTCCCCATATGGGACCCTTAACCAGTGCCTGCCATGGACCAAGTAGGTCTAACACACTGTCTGGGAGTTGGTGTTTCATTCTTTTCACTTGTTCATTTATAATGTTTTAAACAAAAAGCCTAACCTTAATAAACATAAAGTAAAATAGGTGTTTACATATACAAAGCAGAACAGAAAAAAATTTATATAAGTGTATGCAGGTAAGTATTTCACAACTGTATCTCTGGGAAGGGGGATGTACACAGGACACACTTTTCTTTCAATTTTTATTTACTAATCCAGTTCTGGGAGCCAAGATGGAAGAGAAAAGCTGGGAAGTCACCTGACCCATTCCAAATTTCCCTTGGAAACAAAATTAAATTAAGCCTCTAAATGGATTCTTGAGTTGTAGAACCTACAAAAAAGAGTGAAACAATTTTCTGGCTTAAGATAACCTAGAAGGTCTTCAGAAAATGTCTGTCTCACTGGGGTAAAAGGCGAGCACAGCTTCACACAGAGGGTATCAGGGCAAACCATCAAAAGACCCTTAGCAAAGATCAGCAGCTGAAGACCCTTGGTCCTAGCTCAGCAAGCTAGTGGCACAGGAGGCCAGTTGTGAGGTCCCCAGCTTCAATGCAAAAGGCAATCTGCCAACTAGGGTATCTACTACCCAGCAGGCACAACTATGCTGAGCCATTCCTGTGCAGTGAACAAGCTGCTATCTGCTGAGACCTTACAGAAGAAAGTCTGGAATCATGTCCCTAACCCCCAGCACAAGAAGCTTGGAACAAGAGGGTGGAGCCAAGATGGCAGAGGAAAGGCAGTGAGTGAATTACCTGAACTCTCTCCAAGACCCCTCCAAATATGTTCAAATAATTCCATCAAAACAATTCCTGGAGCAGCAGAACCCACAAAAGGACATATTTCTTTTTATCAGTTCTTTCTATGGGGGTGCATAGTAAGCTTCCTCATTAGTTCCTTGGGATTGTCTTGGATCATTGCATCCTGAAAGTAGTTAAGTCATTCACAATTGCTCATTGAACTGCTGTCACTACACACAATGTCCTCCCAGCTCTGCTCACCTCACTATACATCAATGTTCATTAGTCTTGCCAGGTTTTTCGGGGATCATCCTGTTTGTCATTTCCTGTAGCACAAGACCATTCCACTGCAATCATATAACACAGCTTTTTCCATCATTCCTCAATTGATGGACATTCCTTTGATTCTCAATTCTTAGCCTCCATCAAGAGTTGCTATAAATATTTTTTGTACAATTTTCCTCCTTTTCTCTTTTTCATGATTACTATTGTTAACTGTTTCCCTTCCATTCTATTCCCTTCCCCATGATAATTATTCTATTATCCATCTTCTTTCATCCTATCACTCTTCAAAAGGGATTTGCTCCTGTCTGTCCCCTCCTCCACTCTGCCCTTCCTTCTTTTGCCCCTCTCTCTTTATCCCCTGCCCCTCCTATTGTCCTGCAGGGTTAGAGAGATTACTCCACCCAATTGAGTGTGTACAGTATTCCCTCCTTGAGCCAGTTCCAATGAGACTGAGGTCTTTGAGCCAATTCTGATGAGTGTTAGGCTCATTTACTGCCCAGATTAAATAGATTACTACACCCAGTTGGGTGTGTCTCTTAGTCCCTCCTTGAGGCAGCTTTGATGAGTTTAAGGTCTTTGAGCCTTTTCTCATGAGTGTAAAATGCATTTACTGCCCTGCTCCTCTCCCATCTCTTCCCCCACTCCATAAGCCTTTTCCTGTTTCTTTCATGTAGAATTTCACCTCTGCCCTTCCCCCTACCACAGTGAATTCCCTTCATCCCTCAATTTAACCCTAAAGATGTCATCACCTAGCTAAGTGACACAGTGGACAAAGCATCACCCCTGGACCCAGGGGGATCCCAGCCATAACCAGGCCTCAGACACAAGACAGTCACCCACTGTATGACTCCAGGTATGTCCCCCAGCCCAATTTTTTTTTTTGGTGAGGCAATTGGGGTTAAGTGACTTGCCCAAGGTCACACAGCTAGTACATGTTAAGTGTCTGAGGCTGGCTTTGAACTCAGGTCCTCCTGACTCCAGGGCCAGTGCTCTATCCACTGCACCACCTAGCTGCCCACAGCCCAAATTTTTTATGGTTCTCTAGGGTCTTATATTTGAAAGTCAAATTTACCATTCAGTTCAGGTCTTTTCATCACAAATATCTGAAAGTCTTCTTTTTCATTAAAGTCCCATTTTTTCCACTGAAAGATTATGATGAGTTTTGCTGGGTAGGTGATTCTTGGTTGGAATCACATTTCATTTGCCATTTAGCATGCCCTCTGGTCCTTTAATGTAGAAGCTGCTAGATCTTGTGCTATCCTGACTGGGGCTCCACAGTACTTGAATTCTTTCTTTTTGGCAGCTTGCAATATTTTCTCCTTGACCTGAGAGCTGTGGAATTTGGCTATAATATTCCTAGGAGTTTTCCTTTTGGGATCTCTTTCTGGAGGTGATCAGTGGATTCTTTCAATTTCTATTTTAGCTGCTTCTAGAATTTCATGACAATTTTCCCTGATAATATCTTGGAATATGGTGTCTAAGCTCTTTCCTTGATCATGGTTTTCAGGTAGACCAATAATTTTCACATTCTCTCTCCTGGACCTATTTTCCAGGTCAGCAGTTTTTCCCAGAAGATATTTCACATTGCCCTCTATTTTTTTATTCATTTAGATTTGCTTTATTGTGTCTTGGTTTCTCATGAAGTCACTAGCTTCCATTTGTTCAATCCTCATTCTTAGGCAATTGTTTTCATCAGAGAGCTTTTGTACCTCCTTTTCCATTTGGCCAATTTGACTTTTCAAGCTGTTGACTTTTTTCTCATATCTTTCCTGCATCACCCTCATTTCTCTTTCCATTTTTTCCTCTACCTCTCTAATTTTATCTTCAAAGTCCTTTTTTAGTACCTCTATGGCCTGAGACCAATTCATATTTTTCTTGGAAGCTTTAGATATAGGGGGCCTGATGTTGACATCTTCCTCTGAGGGTGCCCCTTGGTCTTCCTTTTTACTGAAGAAACTTTCTATGGTCCTCGCCTTTCTCTGTCAGCTCATCTTGTCTTTCTTTTACTTGACTTTTATCTCCTTAAAGTGGGGCACTGTTTCCAGGCTGTAGTATCCCAAGCTTAAGAAGTCCCAGGTGGTATGATTTAAGGAGAATCAGGTTCTTCACTCACCTGGCCTGTTCCCTGGTCCTTAGATGACCTCAGACCAACTTGCTAATCAACCAGCTTTTTGTATTGTGGTTGTTAGCTCTGAGGAGGCTGTGCCCCTCCCACACCTGGGCCACTGGTTCTCAGCAGTGGTATAAAATCCAAATTCTGCCTTAGCACCAGCATAGACACCTGTAGTCTCCCCCCTGTGCAGGGCTCAGCCCACTCACCAGACTGTGAGTTTATTTACAGAAAACATTGGTGCTTCAGCTGATTCAGAGGCTCTGGGGTCTGCTTCTCTGGTGAGGCCTTCCTGGGACTGGATCTGTATCAGGGTGACTATGGGGTTGGGCTCAACTCCTGTATCAGCACAGCAGCTCCCTCCTTCTGACCTTCCAAGTTGTTCTTGGTTAGAAGATGTTTTCAGCACATTCTTTGCCCCCTTTCTTTTTAAGAGTCTGTTCTAGGTCTGGGTCATTAGGGACAGAAATAGAGAGGGATAAATATGGAAATGAAGATCAATGAAAAACTGGACCCGGACATAGGGCCTGCACTTGAGATTTCATTGATGCAGGTGCTCTCCCAGAGGAGGGAACTTCCTCTACTGATGTAGGTCAGCACCTTCTCTACAATCTATAATCTTGGAAAGCTACCAGGAGCACTGAGAGGTTAGGAGACTTGTCCAGGGTTATACTGTCAGGGGGCCTTTTTTATTTGGCATTCAATGTATCCCAAAGAAGCAAGTGTGAGACAGAGAACCAGCCTCAAAGTCAGGAAGACTCCTGGTTCAGATCAATAAAAAGTATAAATAAAGAAACATATATATATATATATATATATATATATATATATATATATATATATATATAGAGAGAGAGAGAGAGAGAGAGAGAGAGAGAGAGAGAGAGCATGAAATATAATGGGAAATGGAGGTGATGTAAATATAAATGAGGTCAATAATATATATTCTATATTTGAAAATATGAAAATTAAATATTGAATTTTACCCATAAGGATCTATGGCATAGGTATAACTATGTCCCTTTTTCCTTTTTTAAAGCAAATGTCTATAATCAAGAAGTTTTATAAGTGCAACACTAAATATATTACAATTTTTGTGTTTGTTTTTTTGTTTTTTTTGGTGGGGTCAATGAGGGTTAAGTGACTTGCCCAGGGTCACACAGCCAGTAAGTGTCAAGTGTCTGAGGCTGGACTTGAATTCACATCCTCCTGAATCCAGGGCTGTTGCTTTATCCACTGTGCCACCTAGCTGCCCCAATATATTACAATTTTAATCTGTATTTGTGGTCAAATTATAATATAGGGATGATATCCTCCTAAAGGGGTAATGGTTAGTCAAGATACAGATGTATATAGTTGACGTCTAAGGACTGACCCTGTCCCTTCGACCGAAAGGGGGAAATGACCAAATATTAGGAGACCACCCCCCTTCCTAGTTTTCCAGAACTAAGGCCCAGTGGGCAGGCTGTGCCCTGAACTTGGCAGGACAACAATCCTTTGTGATCACTCTCTGGATGATCTCACCTTCTAGCAAAATCACATCATTCACCACATGTTCTCTGAGTTGGACAAGCACAGGACAAACTTGGAAGGTTTTGCAATGAATCAAACTTGTCACATGCTTGCTGAGTACCCTTTATTGTCAGGGCTACAGCTCACTGGAGAGCCAGTAGTATAAGCATTCCCACACTGCCTCAGGTCTCCCCACTAGGGACAGGGCCTCAGCACCTGTCCTTGCTTGCCAGCCATTTTCCTCACTCTGAAAATAAAACTTCTCTTTAACTCCCCCACTCCTGTCTCTAACCTGCTCTGTTTGGCTCCAGCCATTCACAGGTTGGAGGCCAGTTCTGGTTGGTTGACAGAAGTAATGAGGGTCTGTATTAGGGCGGTAACCAGACATGAGAAGGAGACATATTTGAGAAATGTCAGGTAGACAGAAACAATAGAACTCAGCAACTTATTGGATATGAAAGGTGAAAGCGAGTCTTCCTCTTTGGGAAAAGAGATCTAAATTCCATTAAGACAGAGTCTTGCCTCTGTTTAGAGGTTGCTATTGTGACAGAGTCTTTCTGGGAAGCTGGTCCTGGGGGAGGGATCTTGTTGTGTGATCTCATTGTTGGCCTGCCCTATATCAGAGCTGCACAGGGTGGGGTGCATTTCCTCGGCTCAGAGGTCCCTTGCTGAGAGACTGGCTGCTGCTGGTCCCCCTTCTCGCCCAGTGAGATGGAACTTTCTTCAGATTCTGGTAAGCAGCTTCCCTGTTCCTAGATCAAAAGGCAATTTTGAAGGGGAATTTGGGCAGGATCAGAGGTCTTGCACCATCTTGGTGAGAAAAGTTTTACTAATTCATTCTTATTCTTTGCACGTTTACCAGATTTAGCCACGGCCTGAGCTGAGAAGGGCTTTTCATTTTGGAGACAACTTCGCTTTGCCTTATATTCTATAGTAAACGTTTTTATTTTCACTTTCCGGATCTTCAAAGATCTCAGTTAAAGAACAAACTAAGACATGACTTGTTGGCTGGAGCTGGGGACTTGGTGAGACTGAGATGTACTGAGATAGCAAAATGAGGCTGCCTGACAGTTCAAATCTGGGTCTGGGGGCTGCTGGACAGGGACTGACTGCCCTCAGTCCCCCCACCCCCTTAAAAGAAGAAGGAGTGGCTGCTGTAGCCTTGATTCTGGCAGTCAGGGAGGAGGATTCAGAGGACAATGTGAGTCATCCCGGGAGCCTCTGCTTGTTTGCCTATCTAATTCCCATTGTGATGATCTTTCCAGTTTTCTCCTCCCCACGTCCTTACCCAGCCTTCCCCTTCCATTCCCTTCTTCCTAATTCCCTGACTCTTGGTGCACCCTTCCCTCACTTCTTCCTGCCTAGTTCCTTCCCACCCTCTCCATGCCCCCAGAGTGGAGAAAAGAGGAATCCAAAGTCCAGATTCCTTCTTCTTGAATTTAGAGGAGGGAAGAGGGTAAGGGAGGTGGAGGAAATTAGAAAGACATCTAAAGACAGTTATATACTGTGTGGGAGGGAGAGACGATGGCAGTTAGAACTCACCAGTGAAAAGGAGGAAAGAATCTCTGAGACTAGGGAGTCCAACCCCTTCATGTTATTGTTCTCTTTCTGTCACTTGAAGTTGTACCCAACTCTCCTTGAGCCCATTTGGGGATTTCTTGGTAAAGATACTAGAATGGTTTGCCATGCCCTTCTCCAGCTCATTTTATAGATGAAGAAAACTGAGGCAAACAGGGTGAAGTAACTTGCCACAGGTCACACAACTAGTAAGTGTCTGAGGTCAGGTGTGAACTCAGGAAGATGAGTCTTTCTGACTCCAGATCCAGCACTCTATCCACTGTGCCCACCCATCTCATTTTACAGATAAGGAAACTGAAGCAAACAGGGTTAAGTGGATTTGAACTCAGGTCTAGGCCTGGTGCGCTAACCTCTATACCACCTAGCTGCCTTCCTGACACACAGTAGGTACTTAATAAATGCTTGTTGGTTTGATTTTTTTCTTACTTCTCTGAGGATGAACTCTCTTATCCTGAAAGTAAGGGGACAGATTAGAAATTAAAGCTTCTTAACTGTTTTGGGGGGTGAGTGTAGACTCCTTTGGCAGTTCAATGGTGTCTGTGACTCCTTGCAGAATCATGATTTAAAAGCATAAAATAAAATAAAGAAGGAAACAAGCAGTTATTACATGTCTACTTTGTGCCAGGCCCTGTGCTTAACATATCATTTCATCTTTATATTCCCTGTCCTTCAGCCCCTCATTTCCCACCTCCCTGGATATAAACACTTGTTGTTGTTTTAGGCGGACTACATTTGATGAGCAGCTAGGCCAAATGAGGGGAAAATTTCCCTGTAGAGCTATCCAGGAGGGGTTTCACCTGCCTTGTACCCCCTCCATGGCCTCAGGTTCTGATCAGGCTCTTGGGAAACAACCCTGCAATATCACTTGGAGAGGGGCAGAGAGGATGGAGTCAGGAAGACTTGAATTTGAGTCCTGCCTCACACATTTACTGGGTGAACCTTCCAGCCTTGGTTTCCCTACCTGTAAAATGGGTGTAATAATAGCACCTCCTTCACAGAGTTCTGGGAAGACTCCAATGAAAGGTGTGCAAAGTTCTCTGGGAACCTTTAATGTGCTCCATTAAGTGTGAATTAATCATGATTAAAATTCTATCATATCTGTACTCATGCCCCACTCCCCACCTCTCCCAGCCTTCCTGGATTTGTGCTTCTTAAAGTTACAGATGGCTTAGACTCTTTCTCTCAGAGATTAAACCACAGGATCCCAGGCCTAGAGCTAGAAGGGATCTTGGAGGCCTCCGAGTCTAATCTCCTCATTTTACACATGAGGAAACTAAGACCAAGAAGCGTTAGATGACTTATCCAGGGTCTACACAGTTAGTAAGAAAGTCCCTGAGGCAGAATTCTAACTCAACTCTTTTGGCTCCTACTCCTGTGCTTTCTCCATTACATTATGCTGTCTCTCAACCCTCTCATTTTACAGATGGGGAAACTGAGGCCCCAAGGGGGTAAGGGGCTATCCCAAGGTCATCTGGCCAGTGAGTGACAGGGTCAAGATTAGGGCCCAGTTTTCTTGACACCCTGGACCTTGTTCTCCCCCTTGTCATCATTACCTCCTTCTTTCTTTGCCCAAGATGTTCAGCCTGATCATGATTCCTCAGCTCATCCCCTGCACGGAGGCGCTGGAGTGTGAGGCCGGAAAGAATGAGATAGATGGGAAGTGCTGCCCCCCTTGCCATGCAGGTAGGTCAGAGAGTTTCTTTCTCCGGAACAAATCACTCTCTTACTCTGCTAAATGCCTCCTATCCAGGCTCTCTTCCTTTCTTTATGTATCCAGTTAAATTCCAGAACCATTGAATCTCAGAGCTTAGAGATTCCATGGAGGGGAACTGGCCCAATCTCTTTTCCAACCTAGGAATCTCTTCTTGAATACTTTAGGAAACATAATGTTCTCTGCTTATAAGGCAGCTATTCCTATTGATGGACAGGATGAAGTTACTCAACCAGTAGGGTTTGGAATGCCTCTTACACATAGAGTCTAGAGTTAGGTTGTCCAAGGTTTAAGGGGTTTAATGCAGGACTGCATGGGTTGGAAGGAGGGTGGTAATTGAGGTAAGAGAGGGGAAAGGGAGAAGTCCCCCTGGGCACACCTCTGATTTTCTCTGCCTTCCCCATGGGGTTCAGAGCCAGGTGGGTACAGAATACTTATTCAGCAAGTGTTGATTGCTGGAGAGAATTGTCAGCTTTGTCTAAAGCACTGATTCCATTCAACTCATCATAATCCACACCTTTCACATTCACACACAAAGTGATCCCATACAGGCTCCTCCCTAGTTCAATTCCTTAGTAGTGTACATCTGAGCAAGAGCCTCTAAATCGGTTTCCCTGTTTCCAGTCTCTCCATTTTCTAATCTCTCTTCACACTGGAATATTATATTCCCCTGGTAGAAGGTGATTTCCTTGAGGGCAGAAGCTATTTCTGGTTTTTGTGGGGTTTTTTTTTGTCTTTTATCTCCAAGAACAATCTGGTGCTTTGCAGATTTATTATTGTTCAGTCCTGTTTGACTCCTCATTGCCCCATCTGCGGTTTTGTTGGCAAAGATACTGGAGTGGTTTGCATTTCTTTCTCCAATTAGTTTTACAGATGAGGAAATGGAGGCAAACTTGGCTAAATGACTAGCCCAGGATCACTCAGCTAGTAAGAATCTGAGACTGGATTTGAACTCAGGTCTTCCTGACCAGGTCCAGTGCTCTATGCACTCTGTCACCTACCTAGTCAGATTAATCCTTGCAGATAGAGAGTGCTTATTAAGTTTCTGTTGTATTTGTCAACCATGTCACATTAAGGGCTATTAAGGCCATATTTTTCCAGAAACACTACTGGACCTTCAGGAGACCCTGAATGTGTCAAGAATGAAACTCCCCCTGAGCTGACATAATGCACCCCAAACTGGACTCCCTGTGTCTTGGGGAGGCAAGACAGCCACCAGCCAATGTGTGCCAGGCTGGGATAATGCTTTTGCAGCTGTGGTCCTTTGCAGATAAGAGCACACTCCTATCTTCATAGTCTAGCAGTTTCCAAGGGAAAAGAATGAGACTTTTGCCATCACCTTACTCCTTCCCATGGGGAGCGGTCTCGTTCTTTATTTCTACCTTTGCTGCATTGCTCTTCTCCCATGCCATGCCCCTTCCTGGTATCTCCTGCTATTACAAAAATGTAAACTTCTGTAAAAACTGGCAATCCCCTGGGTTCCCCCTGGATGTTCATTTCTCTTGTAACAAGCCTGGTTTTCACATAAGTCTTGTGACATTGTCATTGCCCATTGACAGTCCTTAGCAAAGGTTTTCTGGATAAACTAAGGCTCACAACCTTTGATTCTGCCTCTTGGACCTCCACCTTCACCCCCACACACACACACACACACATACTCCCTCCACCTTGTGTTTTCCCTGACCATTGAGGCCAGCCCAGATAGAGCTTCAGGTTCCCATCTTGACCTATATTTAGTGCATGTCATAGTGCAATGGGATCTTAGGGATCAGTTTGACTCCTGGTGCCCCCCACCACTTGCTACTTGTGTGACTCTGGTCCAGTCATTTAATTTCCTCATCTATAAAATAAGGGGATAGGACTAGATGACCTCTAACATTCTGTGTTCTGTAGGTATCTTTCTAGCTCTGAATCCTATGTTGTGAGCTCCTGCCTCCCTCTGACATTCTATACTCTGAGGTCCCTGCTAGCTCTGACATTCTGGGTTCTGGGGCCCTTTCTAATTCTGACATCCTCTGTTCTAAGAGCCCTTGCCCCTCTAACATTCTATCTTCTGAGATTTCCCTCCCATGTCTGAATTCTATGTTCTAAGGTCACTTCTACCTCTACGTCTTACGTTCTGTGGTCCTTCCTAGCCCTGACATTCTATCTCCTGGAGTTCTTTTTAATTCTGGCATTCTAAATTCTTGTTCTTGTATTATTTAAATTATTGGGGGGTCAGACTGGGTTTTCTAAAACATTAGTACTTATAAATTAATGGCTATTGTACCAGTTTTGGTAGTAAGCATTTATTATTAATTAATATCGGAGGGCGGAGCCAAGATGGCAGAGGAGAGGCTGTGACTCCCACAAGCTCCAGATAAATCCGTCCATTCACGCCCAAATAATGCGGTAAAAATCAAAACCCAGAACAGCCTAATGCACATAAGAACAGAGTGAGACTGTTTCTCCGCAAAAGAGGGCAATTCTGATCACCTACTGATCAGGCTGAACAGCTCAGCATGCGGTCCCGACCCAGCCAGGGACACTGCTTCCAACGCATGTCAGAATCTTCTGCACCAGCAGCTTCTGAGGCTCCGATCACAGACTTGTGTGGGGGTTCGGCGGTAGGCCGGGGTGAAGTGGAGACAGTGTCTACTGGAGTTGGGGCAAAGCGCCCTGGGTCTGAACCAGTGGGCTGAATCCAGTGGTGGTGGCCCAGTGGGGGAGGGGTAAAAGCACACCAAGCTTCCGACCATAGAGAATCAGAGTTCAATCAGACTTCTGTTTCCGGGTCAAAGAGAAAGCGGCTGTGATTACTCACAAGCCAGGCAGGCTGAGAAGAAATCCAATCACCCCCTGGGCCAGGCTGTAGCACGAACAGTGTGTCCTGGAAGCAGCGCTACACTTTAAGGAGTAAAAAGCCAAGAAACAGTAAGTCAGGATGAGTAGGCAGAGAAAGCAGAACACCATTGAAAACTTCTTTGGGGGTAAGGTAGACCACAATACAACCTCAGAAGAAGAAGATAATAATAGGGTCAAAGCTCCAACATCCAAAGCTTCCAAGAAAAATATGAACTGGTCTCAAGCCATGGAAGCTCTCAAAAGGGACTTTGAAGAGAAAGTAGGAGAGATAGAACGAAGATGTAGAGAAAGAGAGGAAGGAATGGAAAGAGAAATGAGAGCAATGCAGGAGAGGCATGAGAAAATAATCAACAGTTTGAAAAGCCAAATGGAAAAGGAGATTAAAAAACTGCTGAGGTGTAGGAGAAATAGACTGGGGGAGGGGGAAGGGGAGAGATGGTCTGGGGAGAGGTTGTTCACATTAAGGAAACAAGAAAAAAGCTTATGGAGGGGAGGGGAAGAGGGGGAAGGAATTGGGGAGTGAGTGAACCTTAATATCATCAGAATTGACTCAAAGAAGGACTAACATACATACTCAAGTAGGTATAGTAATATATTTTTGCCCTGAGGGAGGGGAGGGAGATGGGGGGGGGAAGGAGGGAAGGGCAGATTTGGGGAGAGAGTAGTAAAAAGCAAAATACTTTCAAGGAAGGTAAAGATGTTCTGCATAACAGCACAAGTATGAAATATTGAATTGCTTGATTTCATAGGGGGGGGTTAAGGAGAGAGGGAGGAAGAAAATTTGGAACATAGAATTAGCTCAAAGACCTTAAACTCATCAGAGTTGTCTCATGGAGGGAATAACATTCACACCCAGTTGGGAGGAGTAATCTATTTAACCCTAAAGGAAAGTATGAGGGGAAGAGGATAAGGAAGGAAGGGTGAAAAAAAAGGGAGTGCAGAGTAGGGGAGGGGACAGTCAGAAGTAAAATACTTTTGAGGAGGAATAGTTTAAAAGAAGATAGAAAATAGAATAACTATCATAGGAAGGGAATAGTATGGAGAGAAATAGTTATGATGACTTTGCTGGGCTAATATGAAGAAAATTCTTTGTCAAGTTTAAGGTACTTTATTTAGGTTATGATGAACAGGATACTATTAGAAAAACCTGGAAAGACCTACATGAACTGAAGCAGAGTGAAATGCACTGTATACAAAATAACAGCAATAGTGTAAGAAGATCTGCTGGGAAGCATGTGGTTATTTTCAGCAAGGCGATGGTCCAATATAACCCTGAAGGACTTATGAAAATGGCAACCCATCTACAGAGAAAGAACTGATGGTATCTGAAAACAGACTGAAACACATTTTTTTTCTTTTCTTTTTTTTTTTTCTTTTTTGGTGAGGCAATTGGGGTTGGGTGGCTTGCCCGGGGTCATGCGGCTGGTGGGTGTTGGGTGTCTGGGGCCGGATTTGGGCTCGGGTGCTCCTGGTTCCAGGGCCGGTGCTCTGTCCACTGCACCACCTAGCTGCCCCTGGAAACACATTTTTTTTTTAATTATTTTTTCTCTTTGACAATTCCTCAGTCTGAAATTTTGGGAGTTTTTTGACTGTTTTCTCTCACCACCTAGCTAATGTGGGAATGTTTTCCATTACTACTCATGTATAACTTATTTTGAAATGCTTGAGTTCTAGTGGGTGGGGGTTGGGAATGGAGAAGGAAGAGAAGTTGGAACAATTTTTTAAAAAAATTGATGTTAAAATTTGTTTTTACATATATTTTGGAAAATAAGATTCTATTTAAAAGCAAAAAAAAATTAATATCACATATTATTAAAGTATTGACCGCATGTCTCCCTGACTTCCCCACTAGTCCCAGGCTTACATTCCTAAACAATTACATACCCTGCATATTGAGCCAAGAAGGAGAGGGAAGTGGGAGTGGAGAGTCCCAGGAAGAATAGAACAAGCCCCTTGTGATGCAGTCTTTTTCTTCCTTTCAATAGAGGCAGCATCTTACACACTGATCAAAGATAATTGGCTAGCATCATTCAATTCCATTGGTTGATGTGACTTGAGGGTGGTCCATATTAAAATGAGCTCTACTGAGATGACATCTGGGTCTAATGGGAGATGGACCCCCGATGGCAAAATAAAAATCCAGATAGGTGCAGCTTAATCCCCCCTCAGTTCACTGAGCTGGTCCAAGACTCTATTCTCCATTATTTATTTATTTGTTTGTTTGTTTATTCATTCATTCATTCATTCATTTATTATCTATCTATTTGTTTGTTTATTTATTGGTGGCAGGGCAATAACTTGCCCAGGGTCACACAGCTAGTAAGTGTCAAGGGTCTGAGCTTGGATTTGAAATCAAGTCCTTCTGAATCCAGGGCTGCTACTATATCCAGTATGCCACCTAGCTGCCCCTATTAATAGTTATTTTCTTACATTCTAAGGTTATTTTCACTTTGGACAGTCTAGGATCTATGCCTCTGTGGGTTGAGGTGTGGATGTGCACCATCCTAATTCTCATGGTAAACCATCCCAGATTTCATAGGTGGCCTTAGAAGCTTCCCAGGTCTCGCTGAGGATCTGTAGATGCTGGTGTCAGGGGTGGTACTGGGGGAGAGGCAGGCTGGGGTGAGGAGCTTCTGCAGGGAGGGGTCCTGTGCCTTGTTGTTCATGCTGACTCTTTGATGCCATTAGGTTTCAGGCTTAATAAGTCATGCAATATATGGCGACCAACCATGTGTGTGCTTTGCAGTCCTGGGACGTATACAACACAGCAGAATGTCATGAAGGAATGTCTCCAGTGTAAAGTTTGTGACCCAGGTAAGAAGCTCTTTAGAGGCCTTGACCTTCCCCCACTTTCCCCCTGAAGTCCAGGTGGCTCAGGGCTACATCAAGCTGGGGAAGGGAGTATGTCTTCCTGTTGGTGGTGGGGTGAGACAGAGGGAAGGCAGGTGAATGCTGGGTGATGAAGCTGGTCCTGCTGCCCACCTCATCCATTTTGGATCTCAGTATTCTGGAACTTGGACTTCTCTATTTGAAAAGGCTGTTTTTTCATAATGGAGAAATCTTCTTAAGCATGTGTGATTTCTTGACAGTGTAAAGTACTGGGGACTTTCCTTGTTCTTCTTCCTCCTCCCCACTTTCCCCTTTTCTTCTCTCCTGAGGGACTGTCCACCTGTTCCCCTCAGTGTCTCTCCCCTCCCTAACCCCTAGGGAAGGAATCACAAGATAACAGATTTAGAGTTGAAGGAGACCATAGAAGTCCTCTCATCAGGGATCCTCATTTTACCTAAGAAAACTGACCCCAGAGAAGTTGTGACCTGTCCAAGGTCACAAGGCAGCACACAGCAGAGTCAGGATTTGGACTCAGGGTCCTGAGTGCAAGTTAAGCACTTGCTCACAGCTTTTTCATCTTCCCCTCCTCCAGTTTCAGACACAGCCTTTTTAGTCTGAAAAGGTTTTCACACCCCAATGTTGACACCAGGTTGATGCAGTCTGAAGAGTCCTAGATGAGAAGTCAGAGAATCTGAGTTCAATCCTAGCTCTGCCCTTTACTATCTGCATGACTTTGGGCAATCCTGTAGGATGAATAATCATTAAGCACCCTACTATGTTTCAAACACTGACCTGCTGGGGACGATAAGAAAGGCCTAAGGGAAGCTCAGTTTAATGGGGTAAAAAACATAAATCAATTCTGTACAAACGAAATATAGGCAGGATAAATTGGAGATTATCTCAGGGGGAGCCTCTAGAATTAAGGGAAATCAGGAGAAAGTGACTAACCTTTCTGGGTTCCATCTGCTTATCTTTAAAATGAAAGGGTTAGATGCAATAATAAAATCGAATTCCTTCTAGCTCTAAATCTATTCTCTATGCACTTGACTAGGAGATATTGGGGCACTGGTGGCTAAGTGGTACAGTAGAGAGAGTGCTGGGTCTGCAGTCATGAAGACCTGAGTTCAAATCTGACCTCAAATGCTTCTAGCTTTGAGACCATTGGGAATCTCTTACCCTTGAACTGCCTCACTTACCTCCACTGTAAAATGGGGACAATAACAGCAATCTACCTCCCTCTGTGTTGTGCAGATCAAATGACTTGATAGCTGTTAGCACAGCACTTGGCACTTGATCATCTGAGAGCCAGTGTGGTTTCACAAAGGGCCAAGGAATGGTAGATATGCAGTTTGTTTCCCACTACTCCAGGGAGAAATGCCAGGAACAGAACAGAGGCCTGTATATATCTGACCAAGGCTTTGATATTATCAGGTGTGGGGGGTTTATGGAAAATGATGTCAAAATCTGGTTTCTCAGGAGAAGTTCTTCAGTATTGTACATCAGTTTTATGATGGCATGCTTGTCTGGGTTCAGGATAATGGATGATGCTCTGTTGCTTTCTCAGTCACCAGTGGAATAAAGGAAGGCTGTGTGCTTTCTCCCATGATTTTAGTACAATATTTTCAGCATGTTTGCCTTGAACAAGGAGAAAAACAAGGTCAGCTACCACACTGATAATAAATTATTTAACCTTAAAAGGCTACAAGCCAAGACTAAAATGGAGGGAGAGTTGGTACAAGATTTTTTTTTGTTGTTCACAGATGATTGTGTACTCAGTGCAATCTCTGAAAGCTGAGATCCAACAAAATATGCATCAGTTCTCTGTTGTTGTGCTAATTTTGGCCTAATGATTAACACCAAAAAAAACCCACCCCAAAACACAGGTTCTCCACCAACCAGCTCCATCCCATCTAAACATGGAAACCATTGGTTCTAGGCAAATAGAAAAAATTTTGAATGCGTTGGCAGGGTGCTATGGAGGGATGTCCACATAGATGATGAAAGTTGATGCATTCAGCTTAGTGTTTGGGAGGCTCCAAAGGAAAGAGTGGAAAGAGGTATTAGGCTGCCTACCAAACTGAACGTCTACAGAGCCATTGTGCTGACCTCATTGTTGTATTCCTGTGAAACCTGGATAATCAACCAGCAACATGCCAGGAAAATGAATCAGTTCCATTTGAATTGTCTTAGGAAGGTTCTGAAAGTCTCCTGGGCATGAAAAGGTACCAGACACTGAGGTCCTTTTATGAGCTAACCTGCCAGCACTCTACTCAGAGGGGCTGACCACATTGTTTGAATGCCAAAATACTTTTGCCTAAAAGACCATTTTATGGAAAACTTGCCAAAGGGAGGGGCTCCCATGGAGGTCTGTCTTCACTGGGAGGAAGTGACAAATGAGGTTGCACATGTAGAATATTGTTTCCTTGAGGGCAGGAACTCTTCTGTTTTGTCTTTGTAGCCCATCCTCAACACAAAACTTTGTGCTTTTTTCTTTTTACTTTTTTGGAGCTTGGTCATTGAAGGAGTGTGTGGGGGGAACCAGGCCTGTGATTTTACTTATCTAAGGAAGAAAATTCCTATCAAAGCATGTGGGCACCTTGTCTACAACTCATGGTCTCAGAGTAGCCTGAAGGACCTGTCCAGGATCCCTCAGCCACAAAGGATCTGGGGCAGCAGTGGAGCCCAAAGCTGGATGGTTCACCTCAGGTTTGCTCTCTCACAGGAGCTTTCCAAGCACAGGCTAGGTGACCCTTGGTTGGGAAGTGATAGAGAAACATCTTGTTACAATTGAGTCAAACTAGACAGCCTCTGAGATATTGCTGCTGCTCTTCAGAATCTCCTAGTCTGGGTGAAAGAGGGAAAGACCAACATAAATGATGCAGTCAGCACGTAAGGTCCTGTGCAAAGGGCTGTCATCAAAGGCCATGTATTTCATGTCCCAAGTCATCCTGGACTGCTCACTAACTCTTGCCCTCCATATCCAATCTGTGTACAAAGCTTGGCAATTTCTCCTTTGCAGCATCTCCCAAATATGCCCCGTTCTCTCTTCTGACATTGGGTCCTCCCTGGTGCAGACCCTCTTCTCCTCACACTGAATTATTGCAATAGATCAGCGCTGGTGGCTGTCTGTCTGCCTTATCTCTCCCTCCTACAATCCATCCTCCATTCAGCCATCAAAATGATTTTCTGAAGGCACAGGTCCAAACATGTCACCCACGTTACTCAATAAACTTCAGTAGGCTCCCTAACTTTCTGGATCAAATCCAAAATCTTCATAGCCCTTCATAACCTATCCCCCTCCTACCTTTCCAATCCTAGTACACCTTACACCCTCTCCCCCCATTCCCATATGCACTGTGATCCAGTGACACTGGCCTCCTTCTTCTCAGCTGGGCATTTTCCATGCATGGAATGTCCTTCTGTCCTCACCTGTGCCTCAAGACTTTTCGTGGCTTCCTTCAAATCCTAGCTAAAATCCATCTTCTACAAGAAGCCAAATCCTATGCCCCCTTAAGTCTAGGGTCACTCCAATTTATCCTGATTGTATTTTATTTGTACATACTCTTTTGCATGCCATTACACCCATTAGACTGTGAGCTCCTTGAAAGCAGAAACTATCTTTGCCTTTTTTTTTTGTAATGTGTGTCCTGAACATGGTAGGTCCTTAATAAATGTTGATTGACTGACTGACTGACTGACTGACCTATTATCTTGCTTTTTTTTCAGAATTTGGATTAGTGACGAAAAGGGAATGTTCATCTACATCCAACACTGTGTGTAGCTGTTCTCCAGGCTATTTCTGTGCTGACATGAAAGATGATAACTGTGATATGTGTGTGGCTCACCGAATTTGCAGCCCTGGTCAATATGTAAAATCTAGAGGTGAGCCTGCTTCTTCACCACCCACCTAGGGACAGAGAACTATTGTTGCTTCAGGATGAACTGCTCTCCCAAGAGCTGATTGTTAAATTTTCAGTATGAGCATTGGCACCTCAGAAATGGGCCAATATATAAATCAGGGCTTAATGTATTGCTTTGTCAATTGCTTAGATTTAAGAAAGTGATGGGGGAAATTTTGTAACGTCAACAAATCATTAAAAACATAAAAATGTGCCCCAGGTTCCTTTTTTCCCCCCCAAAAGAGTTGGTAAACATTAACTAGTAAGGGGAATGAAACATTGCTATAATATAGGAGATGCAAAAACAAAATATGTTTTTAAAAATAATTTCTTGCCTTAGGCTTGGGAAGTATGTCATAAGAGTTGTCCCTAATACACTTTGCTCTGACACAGCTTCCAGGGAAGGGACCAACCAACCCAGGGGCCCAGTTCTAGCAGCCATGTTTTGCTCTCATCCTATTGCCATGCTGAGCACCAAATCTCTCATCTCTTTCTCTTTAGGCCACAGAGAGAAAAACAACACTATCTGTGAAAAGTGCCCAGGCAGGGACATTTTCCCACAATGGGACCCATCACTACTGTCTGCCATGGACCAAGTAGGTGTAACATACTCTCTGGGACTTGGTGGTTCATTCTTTTCACTTATTCATTTTTTATGTTTTAAACAAAAATTCTGGCCTCAATATACACCAAGTAAAACTATTTCCATATATGAAGAAGAAAAGAAAAAAAAAAAAGAAATACCCACAGGGCACTGCAGGTAAGTATTTAACAACTGATTTCTGAGAAAATAAATATACACAAACACACTTTAAGGATATTCTGCATCATCAATATCTTCGAGGTCATTTTCTTGAGTCTTAGACCCTAAGCAAAATAACAAATCAACCACGAATTCATAGCATTTGCAAATTTCTGAAGCATTAATTTAACAATTAACACTGGCTTACAACTGGGGATGATTCCAGCACACCTGTGGATGTACTGTAATGATTGGAATGACGCCACCTGCTGGAGACTTACTGTAGAAAAGCTCTGCCATGGGAAGGTCTCTGAGGGCAAGCCATTTGGTCAAGGGTCCTTAGCATCAGGAAGTGATGTTTGCTCATGGGTACTGTCTATCAAGGCTACAGCCAATCAACTTGAGGAGCCTCCTATTTCTGGGAGGAAGACAAGAAGTAGTAAGCATACACAGGTGAAGGGGTTTAGTCTCTTTTTGCTTCCTGACCTCACCATGGTGGGGTCAGATGTTAGGGTCTCTTAGAAATAGTTAGATTTTTACCTTTCTCTCTGATCCTAATGCTTTTTGGTGGGGGGGGCAATGGGGTTAAGTGAACTCACCCAGGGTCACACAGCTAGTAAGTGTCAAGTGTCTGAGGCCGGATTTGAACTCAGGTACTCCTGACTCCAGGGCCGGTGCTTTATCCACTGTGCCACCTAGCCACCCCTGATCCTAATGCTCTTTAATAAATACTTAAATACTCTCCTAAAGCTTATAATATATTGTTGATGATCATTAGATTTAGATAGTTATAGCTGAATTTTACCCCCTTACAGTATACAAAACTATGAATCTAATTCTATTCATTTCCTTTTAGGCATAAAAGAAATTCACATGTGGCTTTCAAAGCTGTTCTGCTTGTCTCTGTTTCCTTCTGGTCTTCCTCTTGTTAGATAGTTCCCACTGCTAAGTTTTTTCCCTAAACTGATCTAAAATCGGCCTTTCTATGACTTCTCTCCATCACTCAAGGTTCTACCCTTTGAAGCCAGCTAAGTGAATTTACTTCTCTTCTTTTTAACAACCCTTTAAATACTTGAGACAACTCCTGACCTCTCCAAGTCATCCTTCAGTAGCTCCTCACATGCATGCTTTGGAACCCTGGTTGTCCCAGTACCATAGAAAAGACTTTGGAATCAAAGAATCTGGGTTCAGATGCTATGGGTACTGCCCCACATGTCCTAGGGCAAGTGAGATAATTTGCTGGCCATGGGAGATGCTATCTAAATACTAGCAGTTATCAGTCATTTGAACTCTCTGTGTCCTATTTCCTCATCTATACATGAGGGACCCAGCCAAAGGACCCCCTGAAGTCCTGTTCAGTGTAGAATATATGGTCCTATAACATCTTCTTGTGGGAACTCTCCCCCCTAACCTAAGAACTTCCTAAAATGGGGCACTGAACACAACTCTTCAGATTTGGGCTGACTATCTTTATTCTAAACCCTCCAATGTAGTCTATGGCTGAACCACCATGGCTGGTTTTCCAATTGTGATGCTTACTCACATGGAGTGTTTCAGGGCACTCATACTCCAAGACCTTTTTAGAGAAATTGTTATCTAGTCCCATTTCCTTCCCGGGATGGTGCCATGATAGAATGGAAATGGCATTTCATGCTGGAGCCAAAGGCATGGTTCAGACCCTGTCTCTGATCTTTGCTTCCTTTGTGACCATGGCTAATCACTTTGATTCTTTGGACCTGAATTTGCTCATCTTTATACTTAAAGGATTGGAATAGCTGGCTTCTGATGTTCCTAACAATACCAATGACCACCACAAACAATAAATGGACAGCTAGGTGGCAAAGTGAAGAGAGTGCTGGATATAGAGACAGGAAGACTCATCTCCTTGAATTCAAATCTAGCCTCAGACATTGTTAGCTCTGACCCTAGGCAAGGCATTTAACCCAGTTTGCCTACAGTTTCCTCATCTGTAAAATGAGCTGGAGAAGGAAATGACAAACACTCCCAGCATCTTTGGAAAGGAAATTACAATATGGGAATGAAGAGTCAGACATTACTGAAATGACTAAACAAGAGTTTAATTGGTTAATAATATGGTCACTTTGTTCTTCTTAGAGAAAGGGCAATCAGGCTAGAATTATAACTGTCTGCTCCCTTAAATATTATTATCTAGGGGTTATGACCATGTTCAATCAAATTTCTGATTGCTTTGCCCCTTTTTTTTGGAGGCGGAGGAAGGAAAATCCCAAGCCCTCCATCCAAAACTTGACACCCTTTCCACCTATACCTATTCACAATGAACACACATTGGAAGAAGCAAAGAAATCCATTTATCTAAATTGTAGAAAAAGAGAAATCATGAGAAATTATACCTAGGAGAATGTATCCAGATAATAAGAAGAATGAGCTTTTCCTTTGGTAGTGAGATAGCTCAAACCAGAGAGAGGTCTAGATCTTACCCAAGGGGAAACTCCCCCAAGGCTCTAGTGTACAAATCTGGGCATGAAGACAGGAAGAGGCTGCTGCCTCCTCTCATGTGTTCCCTGAGTCTTTTGTAAAGAAAAAAAATTATTAACTAGCTAATCTGGTTCTGAAATTATATAATTGGATTTATGAAAAATTGTGATTAAATGAAAAATTATAACTTTAGAAAAAATATAATTGGGCTGTAAGTCCCATCTGGGGTGCCATTCAAATGTGGGAAATATTTGAACTGATTAGGGCTAATTTGGTAGGACTAATCTGACTGGGGTACTTAATCTGGGGACTTCTGACTGGCTGGCTATCTGACTGCTATTAACTTAGTATAGGCCTTTTATAAAGTTTCCACCACCACCTTGCTCCTCCAAATTGAGAGCAAAAGATAAGAAGCCTCTTCCATTTTAACAGCAGAGGGTTTATTTATGAGATACAATTTAAAATTAGAATACAGGGAAAATAAATGTACAACCTGACTGCTTTCCGGCGCATCTCTGCCACACCTGGAAGTTTGGGTTTTTTTTCGTCCTCGTGTATACCAACGGACATTCTTCTAACTGGAAAGCCCTTTCTCACTTTCTCTAGCATCCTTGTAGCAGTCCTCTTTCTGTCCGCTCCTCCCTTACTCTTTCTCCAACTTTGCTTTCTCCAACATGTACCCTGTGCTCACCGCTTACTCCTTAGCCTCCTTGTAGCAGCCTCCCTGTCTGTCTTCTCCAACTTCTTAATCTTCCAGCATCCCTCCTTGCTCTTAATTCTGGCCTCCTCCTGTTTACTCTCTTCTCCCCTGTATATATGTTCCTTCTAACCCCTTAAATCTCGGGACTCCCTGAGCCCATGCACAGGCCAAACTAATGCACTGGCCACCCTAGCACTTCGGCCTGGGGGAGGGGAACCCTCAAGCATCCCTTGAATACCACACCCAGGGCACCAGGGGCCCTTGCCCCCTGCTGTGCCCCCAGGGATCTCCGCACAGGCTATGCCAGAACCCTGTCTGGACGAGCCTGGGATCTAGGGCTAGATCCTCTCAGAGCAGAGGGAGCTGGTGCTGGATGAAGCAACACCTAGCGTCCCTGAGGCTTTTTGTGGCCTTTCCACTCTGTGCATGCGTGCACGAGCCACACCCGTGGCGTCGGGGTTTTTGGTCCAAGCAACTTAGCCCAGACTCCCTCCCCCTCCCCCGAAGCTCCACTTGGGGAGCTTGAGGCCAATTCAATGCCCCACACTTTTACTTTAGCAACCTGAAATTGGAATTGGCCTCTTCCCTTTTCCCTCTTGAAGCTGGAAGCCAGAAGTAATTTGATTCTTTTTTTTTTTTAATTTTTTTTTTTTTTTAGTGAGGCAATTGGGGTTAAGTGACTTGCCCCAGGGTCACACGCTAGTAAGTAAGTGTCTGAGGCCGGATTTGAACTCCGGTACTCCTGACTCCAAGGCCAGTGCTCTATCCACTGTGCCATCTAGCTGCCCCTGATTCTTTTTTTAAAATGATTATGTAAAAATTACCTTATTTGTCATTTTGTACAAGAAAACTTGATTAAAAGAAAGAAAAAATGAAAGAAAGTGAAAATATAATGCTTGAAGAGTCCTGAAGAGGATTGATCAGCCTGGAGTTCTCCCACCAACTCTGCTTGGCCAACTGCAGGGCAGGGCATTCCTCTCTGTATCAATAAGGAGAGAGTCTCCTACCAATGGGCATTGGGACAGGGGTTATAATAACAGCAACAACAGCACTTTCTAGGTATCATCTTATTTCATCTTCGTCATAACATTAGGAAATAGGTGTTATTTATTATCCTCATTTTATAGATGAAGAAACTGAAGCAAACAGGGGTTAAGTGACTTGCTCAGGGTCACATAGCTAGGAAGTGAAGTGTCTGAAGCAAGGTTTGAACTCCCAGTGTTCTAGACTCTAGTCCAGCACTCTGTCCACTTGAATCCACTGGATGACCTAGTTTCTCTGGCTCCATGATCTTTTTGACTGATTTTTGAGCTTAAATGTAAAACATGACTCCATTCAGCCCTATTAATTCCATCTCACTGTTATGTAGGCCATGGAAGATACAGGGCTTGCTCTGAGGTCAGGAAGCCTCCAGTTCTATCTTTTAGGACATAGTAAACTATGTCTAATAGGCATGGCATACCCTTTCAGTGTCCCAGCCAACAACCTAAGGCTCTCTACTCTTGATAAGTCTTGCATGAGGGGAAGGCATTTCTATACCAGGGAATTCACACTGATGAAATTCTAGCTCTGGGCCCCTCAAAAAACAAACAAAACAAAACAGCTTGTTGCCTGGTTCTAATCTGTCTAATCTTTTTGATCCTGACTGGACATGCTGGCTTTCTAGCTAGTTCAACATGGATGCCTCCTCCTAGCTTTTTGTGTTATCAGGAAAATTGGGAGGTGTGCACCTCTGCCTTAATCGAGATTGTTAATAAAGGCACAGCTGGCCCTCCTTCTCTCTTTCCATTTGAGATACTCTGCCTTTCTTTCTATAAAGCTTCATTGCTGCTGAGTCGCATGACTGACTGTACCTGGGGGAGAAGTGGAATCACTCGGGTTTGCGTGTTGATGTTCAATGACATGTGACCACATCTGTCTTCCTAGTTGTACAGCACAGGGTTTATTTTGAAGAAAAGCCAGGCATGGACACCACAGATGCAGTGTGCTCACCTCAAAGTAACCCTCAACACATAAAATATAAATCCACTTATCCATCATTCCCATCATCATCATTGCCATCATTGCCATCATTTATGTGAAGCCATATGTGATGGTGAAGCTACCCAGGTAAGCAGAGACATAATGAGGGTGGAGCAATGGGGGCTTGGCTCAGGACATTAAAGTTAGTGGGCTCAGACCAAAATTGGAGTCCGTTAGGACAGTAGAAACAATAGAACTCAGTGTCTAAATCATACATTCATTCAGTTACTCTTAGGGAAATGCCAGCTGGAAGGCAGAGGAGGGCTTCCCCCTGTCCCCAGCTTTCCTCCTCCTCCATATCCCCTCTTAAGTTAGAGTAAGCTTGGCCCAGGCTCAGTTTGTGCTACTTGTCCCGGGCAGAGAAATTCCTAGTTAAATAAATCCATTGATTTCTCTCGGAACCACTTACCAGTCACCTATTGTATGCAGAGCATTGTGCTCAGGAGCCAAGGTGAATTTAGAGTTCAATTACAGCAAGTACAATAGTATTCCATTACATTTATATACTACATCTTGTTTAGCCATTCCTCAATTAATGGGCATCCCCTCAGTTTCCCATTCTTTGCTACGATAAAAGATCAGTCAAGAATATTTTTGTACACGTGAGTCCTTTTCCTTTTTTATGTTTTCTTTGCTATATAGACCTAGTAGTGGTATGTTGGGTCAAAGGGTATGCATAGTTTTAAAGACTTTTAAGCTGGTTCCAAATTGCTCTCCAGAATGGTTGGATCAGTTCACAACTCCACCAACAGTGCATTAGTCTTCCAATTTTCCCATATCTACTCCAACATTTATCATTTTCCTTTTTTTGTCATATAAGTCTATTAGATAGGTGTGAGGTGGTACCTCAGAGTAGTTTTAATTTGTATTTCTCTAATCAGTAGTGATTGACAACATTGTTTTCATACAGCTGTAAATAGTTATAATTTCATCATCTGAAAACTGCTTGTTCATATCCTTTTGCTATTTCTCCAATTAGGGAATGACTTGTATTCTAATATAGTTGATTCAGTTCTCTATATATTTTAGATATGAGGCCTTTATCAGAAACACTGTCTATAAAAATTGTTTCCCAGCTTTCTACTGTCCTTCTAATCTTGTTTGCATTGGGTTTTTTTGTGCAAAACCTTTTTAATTTAATGTAGTAAAAATTATCCACTCTGCATTTCATCATATTCTCTGTCTCATCTTTTGCCATAAATTATTCCCCTCTCCACAGTTCTGACAAATAAACTATTCTTTCTTTTTCAAATTTGCCTAGGGTATCTCACCTTCATGTCTAGATCTTGGGCCCATTTTGGACTTTACATTGGTGTATGGTGTAAGATGTTGGTCTATGCCTAGTTTCTGTCTTACTCTTTCCATTTTTCCAGCAATTTTGTCAAATAGTGATTTCTATCCTGGAGGCTAGAGTCTTGGGTTTAACAGGAAATTGCTATATTCATTTACTTTCTGTGTTTTGTGTGGCTAACCTATTCCACTGATTCTCTTCTCTATTTCCTAACCAGTACCAAATAGTTTTCATGATTGCTGCTTTATAGTATGGTTTTAGATCTGGTACAAGGTAGGCGCACCTTCCTTTGCATTTGTTTCCATTAATTCCCTTCATATTCTTGACCTTTGTTCTTCCATATGAATTTTGTTATTTTTTTCTAGCTCTATGAAATACTTTTTTTGGTAGTTTGATTATATGGCACGAAGAAGTAAATTAATTTGGTGGAATTTTATTATGTTAGCATGGACTACCCATGAGCAATTTACATTTTTTCCATTTGTTAGATATGATTTTATTTGTGTAAAGTGTTTCTAATTGTCTTCATATCGTTCCTGGGATTGCCTCAGCAGGTAGACTCCCAAGCATTTTATATTGTCTGCAGTTATTTAAGTGGAATTTCTCTTTCTAATTTTTGCTGCTGTACTTTGTCATATATAGAAATACTGATAATTTATGTGGATTTATTTTATATTCCTGCAACTTTGCTAAAGTTGTTAATTGTTTCAATAATTTTTAGTTGATTCTTTAGGATTCTTTAAGTATGCCATCATATCATCTGCAAAGAGTGATAGTTTAGTTTCTCCCTTGCCTATCCAATTCCTTCAATTTCTTTTTCTTCTCTTATTGCTAAGGCTAAAATTTCTGGTACAGATGTTAATAATAGTGGTGATAATGGACATCCTTATTTTACCCCTCGTCTTATTGAGAATACCTCTAACTTATTCCCATTGCATACGATGTTTGCTTGAATGGTTTAAGAGAGATACTGTTTATCATCTTAAGGAAAGCTCTATTTATTCCTATGTTCTCTAGTATTTAATAGGAATGGGTGCTGTATTTTGTCAAAAGCGTTTCCTGCAACTTTTTGAGATCTATATGATTTTGGTTAGTTTTGTTTTGATGGGGTTGATTATGTTGATAGTTTTCCTAATATTGAACCAGCCCTGCATTTCTGGTATAAATCCCACCTGGTCACAGTCTTTTATCTGTGATAAATTGCTGTAATCTCTTTGCTGGATATTCTATTTAGTAATGTTTGCATCAATATTCCTTAGGGGAATTGTCTATAATTTCTTTCTCTTTTTTTGATTTCCTGGTTTAGCATCAACACTACATTGTCTCATAGAAGGAATTTGGTAGGGATTCCTTCTTCACCAATTTTTCCAATAGTTTGTATAGTACTGGAATTAATTGTTCTTTAAATGTTGGTAGAATCACTTGTAACCCATCTAGCCTGAAGATTTTGTTCTTAGGGATTTCATTGATGGCTTGTTCAATTTCTTTTCTAAAAAAGGGCTTATTGGGGGGCGGAGCAAGATTGAAGAGGAAAGACATTAAATGCACAGGGCTCCTGATACATCGCCCCAAAATAGCAATAAAATAACCCTTGGGCAGAAACACACAAAAATATTGGCTGAGAGTTTTCTCCAGCTATAGATAGATATCAGGGGGCTGTGCTGGGCCATGAATAAGCCTAATGCCACAGTCAGGCCAACACACCAGACACCTGCCAGAGGAATTTACCCCAGTGCCTCTGAATCGGCTGCAGCACAGGCGTCTTCTGGAACCAAGAGTGCGGTCGGACTGAACGGCTGGTGGGGGGGCGCATAATTGCAGGGGTACATTGGACCGGGGCGAAGGATTCTACTGTCCCACCCCAGTGGGCAACCAGGAAAAATTCTTGAGCGGCTGAAGGCCCAGGTCGGGGAAGGCGAGCAGGGGGAGCAGCTCATCAGAAGCTGAGAACCACACCACAGAAAGCTTTGCTGGTTGGTTGGTTACTTAGTAAAGTAGTCCTGAGGGTTATCTCTGACCTGAGAACAGGCCAGGTGAGATTAAAACCTGCCCTGCCTCAACCCCAAAACACCTGGGCCCTCAGAAGCTGAGAACAGGAGCTGAGCAGAGAAAGCAGCCTCACCCCCCCACACACACACCCAGTGGAGAGGTTAAAATCAAATAGAAAGTGAGGCCAGGCAGGCCGAGAAGAATCCCAACCATCCCCTGGGCCATGCTGTAGCTTGAACAGTGTGTCCTGGAAGCAGAGCCAAAGAGTAGGCAAGAGAAGCAGAAGACCATCAAAACTTCTTTGGGGGTAAGGTAGACCACAATACAACCTCAAAGAAGAAGATAATAATAGGGTCAAAGCTCCCAACATCCAAAGCTTCCAAGAAAATATGAATTGGTCTCAGGCCATGGAAGCTCTCAAAAGGGACTTTGAAGAGGAAGTAGGAGAAATAGAAAGAAGATGCAGAGAAAGGGAGGAAAGAATGGAAGGGAAATGAGAGCAATGCAGGAGAGTCATGAGAAAAAGTCAACAGTTTGAAAAGCCAAATGGAAAAGGAGATTAAAAAACTGTCTGATGAAAATAACTGCCTAAGATTAGGATGGAACAAATGGAAGCTAGTGACCTTATGAGAAACCAAGACACAGTAAAGCAAATTCAATTGAATGAAAAAATAGAGGGCAATGTGAAATATCTCCTTGGAAAAACAGCTGACCTAGAAAATAAATCTAGGAGAGATCATTTGAAAATCATTGGACTACCTGAAACCATGACCAAAACAAGAGCTTAGACACCATCCTCCAAGAGATTGTGAGGAAAATTGCCCTGATATTCTAGAATCAGAAGCTAAAATAGACACTGAAAGAGATCTACTGATCACCTCCTGAAAGAGATCCCAAAAGGAAAACCTCCAGGAATATTATAGCCAAATTCCAGAACTCCCAGGTGAAGAGAACATACTGCAAGCAGCTAGAAGAAAAAGGGAATTCAAATACTGGTGGAGCTCCAATAAGGATAAAGCAAGATCTAGCAGCTTCTATATTAAAGACTAAAGGGAATGGAATATGATATTCCAGAGGGCAAAGGAAACTGGGACTACAGACAAAATCACGTACCCAGCAAAACTGAGTATAATCTTTCAAAGACAAAAATGGGGATTTCAATTGAGAAAGAGGTCTTTCAAGCATTTTGTGATGAGAAGACCTGAACTGAATGGAAAACTTGACTTTCAAATAGCAGACCCTGGAGAAGCATAAAAACGGTAAACAGGATAAAGACTTCATGAGGGATATTAAAAGATCAAAGCATTTATATTCTTACATGGGAAGATAATAACTTTTCAAAATCATAAGAACTATCTCAGTAAGAACCTCACAGAAGGGGCAGCTAGGTGGCACAGTGGATAGAACACTGGCCCTGGATTCAGGAGTACCTGAGTCAAATCCGGTCTCAGACACTTAACACTTACTAGCTGTGTGACCCTGGGCAAGTTCACTTAACCCAATTGCCTCACTAAAAAAAAAAAAGAAAGAAAGAAAGAAACTCACAGAAGACACAGGTCTGAACTGAATATGAAGGGATGATATCTGGAAAGCATTTATGTTTTGTTTCTTTGTGGTGATGACAGGGGTGGGGTGTCTTATGTCTGGGGCTGGATTTGGGCTTGGGGCCTCCAGGGTCCAGGGCTGGTGCTTTGTCCACTGTGCCACCTAACTAATCCATGATGACATCATTAAAATAGGGTTGAGGTTTAAGGAGGAATAAACTGGGGGAGGGAGAAGGGGAGAGATGGTCTGGGAGAGGTGTAGTTCACATGAAGGAAACAAGAAAAATGTTTATGGAGGAGAGTAGAAGAGGGGGAAGGAGTTGGGAGTGATGCGAACCTTTATATCATCAGAATTGGCTCAAAGAAGGACTAACATACATACTCAAGTAGGTATAGGAATATATTTTGCCCTGAAGGAGGGGAGGGAGAAAAGTGGGTGGAAGAAGGGAAGGAGGAAAGAGCAGATTGGGGAGAGAGCAGTAAAAAGCAAAACACTTTCAAGGAAGATGAAAGATGTTCTGCTTACTGCACCAGCATGACATACTGAATTGCTTGATCTCATAGGAAGAGTTGAGGAGGGAGGGAGGAAAAAAAATTTAGAACCAAGAATTAGCTCAGGGACCCTAATCTCATTGGAAGTGGGCTCATGGAGGGGATAGCTTTCAAACCCAATTGGGAGGAGCAATCTATTTAACTTTGCGGGAAAATAGGAGGGGAAGAAGATAATGAAGGAAGGGTGAAAAAGGGGAGTGCATAGTGAGGGAGAGGATAGTCAGAAGTAAAACACTTCTGAGGAGGAATAGGTAAAAAGAAGATAGAGTAAATGTCATGGGAAGGGGATGGGATGAAGGGAAATAGTTATGATGATTGATTATAATGGCAAAACGTATGGTACCTACTTTACTGGGCTTTCATGAAGAAATTCTCTGTCAAGCTTAAGGTACTATATAAAGGTTATGATGAACAGGATAGTACCAGAAAAAACCTGGAAAGACCTACATGAACTGAAGCAGAGTGAAATGTACTGTATACAAAAATAACCAGCAATAGTGGGGGATGATCTGCTGGGAAGCATGTGGTTTATTTTCAGCAAGGTAAAGATCCAATATAACCCTGAAGGGACTTATGAAGATTACAGCCTATCTGCAGAGAAAGAACTGATAGTATCTGAAAACAGATGGAAACACATTTAAAATTATTTTTTCTTTCCTCTTTGACAATTTCGTAACCTGAAAGTTTTGGGTTTTTTTACTGTTTTTCTCTCACACTAGCTAATATGGGAATTTTTCCATGACTACTCAAGTAATATCTTATTTTGAATTTCTTGAGTTCTTGTGGTTGGGGGTGCGAATGGAAGGGGGAGAGAAGTTGGAACACAAAGTTTTTAAAAAATTGATGTTAAATTCATCCATCTAATTTAGATGGTCAAATTTATTGACATATCGTTGGGCAAAATAGCTCCTAATTATTGCTTTAATTTCCTCTTCATTGGTGGGAGTTCACACGTTTCATTTTTGATGATGGTAATTTGGTTTTTCTTCTGTCTTTTTCAATCAAATTAAACACAAGTTTATTTATTTTATTGATTTTTTCATAAAACCAGTTCTTAGTTTTATGTATTAATTCTATATTTTTCTTGCTTTCAGTTTTATTAATCTCTCCTTTAATTTTCATAATTTCCAATTTGGTATTTATTTGGGGATTTTTACTTGATTCTTTTTCTAGCTGTTTTAGTTGAATCCCCAATTCATTGATCTCCACTTTCCTCTATTTTATTCATGTAGGCATTTAGAAATATAAGTTTCCCTAAGAACTGCTCTTGGCCGATGCATCCCATAGGTTTTTGCATGTTGTCTTATTATTGTCATTCTCTTGGATGAAGTTATCGATTGTTTCTAATTGTTTGTTGTTTGACCCACTCATTATTTTATTTTTTAAAATTTTTTGTTTTGGTGAGACAATTGGGGTTTAGTGACTTGCCTAGGGTCACACAGCTAGTAAGTGTTAAGTGTCTGTGCCGGATTTGAACTCAGGTCTTCCTGACTCCAAGGTCAGTGCTTTATCCACTGTGCCACCTAGCTGCCCCCCCCACTCATTCTTTAGGATGAGATTATTTAGATTTTTTATGGCCCTTTTATTACAACATAATTTAATTGAATCATGATCTGAAAGTATGGATTTACTATTTCATCATTTCTGCATCTGACTTTCACAGTCAATTTTTGTGTATGTGCTATGTACAACTGAGAAAAAGGTATATTCTTTTCTACCCCCATTCAGTTTTCCTCCAGAGGTCTATCATATTTAATTTTTCTAAATTCTATTCACCTCCTTAACTTCTTTCCTATTAAATTTGTGGTTAGATTTATTTAGTTCTGAGAGGGAGAGGTTGAGGTCACCCAGTAATATAGTTTTGCTATCTATTTCTTCCTGCAATTCACTTAAACTTCTCTAAGAATTTGGATGCTATCCCTCTTGGTGCATACATGTTTAGTATTGTTATTGCTTCTTTTATCAATGGATACCTTATGTAGTTTCCTTCCTTATCTCTTTTAATTAGGTCAATTTTTGGTTTTGCTTGTCTGAGATAATGATTGCCCCCCCATCCTTTTTTTACTTCAACTGAAGCATAATATATTCTGCTCCAGCCTTATACCCTTTATTCTGAATGTATTTCATTGCTTCAAATATTTTTCTTGTAACAACAAATTGTAGGATTCTGATTTTAATCCACTCTGCTATCTGCTTCCATTTATAGGAGACTTCATCTCATTCTCATTCAAAGTTATGATTACTAACTGTGTGTTTCCTTGCATCCTATTCTTCCTTGTTTATATTTTTCTCTTTCCTTTTCCCCTGTCCCTTCTCATTAGTGTTTGTTTCTAGCTATCTCGTCTTATCTCCCTTCTATCAGCCCACCTCAATTTTGTCCTTTCCCACATTAAATTCCTAGTTTTTCCCTCCCTTCTATCACCCCACTTCCCTTTTGTTCCTCTTCCCCTTTCCCTCCTAGTTTTATTCTTCCTTCTATCAGCCCCCTACCCCTTCTTTCCCCTTTCCCCTTTTTACTTCCTTATAGGTTAAGATTTTTATCTTATATACCCAATTGAGTATGCATGTTAGTCCCTCTTTGAGCCAAATCAGATGAGAAAAAGGTCAAAACAATGATCACTCCCCCCCCCATTTTTCCTCTATTGCAATAGGTCTTTTGTACCTCTTCACATGATATGGGTTTACCCCATTCTACTTCCCTTTCTTCTTCTCCCAGTATGATCCTTTTTGTTTCCCATTAAGTTTTTTTTTTAAACATCATCACATCAGAATCCACTTATACCTACACCTTCTGTATGTGTGTACTCCTCCTATCTGCCTTGATAAAGATAGTTTTCAAGAGTTACAAACAGTTTAACCTTATTGAATAACATGACCCACCTTTTACCCTTTCATGTGTCTCTTGAGACTTGCATTTGTAGACTGATTTTCTATTCAGTTCTGGAATTTTCATTAGGAAAGTTTTTAAAGTCTCCTATTTCATTGAATATCCATTTTTCCCCTGAAATATTACAGTTAATTTGCTGGGTAGTACATTCTTGGTTGTAATCCCTGTTCCTTGGCCTTCTGGAATATCATATTCAAGCCCCTTGATCCTTTACTGTTGAAGCTGCCAGGTCCTGGGTAATTATTATTGTTGTTCCTTGATATTTAAATTGTTTCTTTCTGACTGCTTGTAGTATTTTCTCTGTTACTTAATAGTTCTGTAATCTAGCTACTATATTCCTTGGCATTTTCTTTTTGGGGTCTCTTCAGGAAGTGATCAGTAGATTCTTTCATTGACTACTTTGTCCTCTGGTTGTAAGACATTGGGTTGGTTCTCATTAATATGTCCTGAAATATGTTACATAGGCTCTGTTTTTGATTATGGTTCTCAGGTAATCTGATTATTCTTATATTATCCCTCCTGGATCTATATTTCCAGGTCTGTTGTTCTGAAGAGGTATTTTATATATTCTTCTACTTTATTCTTTTAATGCTGCTTTACTTCTTCCTGTTGTCTCATTAAGTCATTAGCTTCTATCTACTCAATTCTGATTCTTAGGGAATTGTTCTTCTTTTTCAATTTTACAATTGTGTTTTTAAGGCATTATTTTCTTTTTCAAAGCTATTGACTTTCTCTTTCATAATTCTCATTTCATTTTCCAATTTTCTACTACCTCCCTTATTTGGTTTATAAAATCCTTTTTTGAGCTCTTCCAGGAGGGCTTTTGGTTTCGAGATCAATTCTCCTCCCCCTTTAAGGCTTCACATGTAAGAGTTTTATCATTGTTGGTCTTCCTCTGAGATTATGTTTTATCCTCCCTGTCACCATAGTAGCTGTCAATGGTGAGGGTTCTTTTTTGTTTCTTATTCATATTTTTATTTTAAGCCTCTTTTGTGCATTTTAAGTTAAGTTCTGCTCCTGGGGTACAGTGTACACTGTGTGGAGCTTCTTCTGCTGGGGTCAGGGGCTGAGTCATCAGCTTTATGCTCTGAGGTATCACCAATGTTGGGCCTGCTGGGCCACTAGCTTGCTGAGCTAGCACCATGGATCATGAGCTGCTGATCTGTGCTGTGACTCTGGGCCTCTTGTGGGCTCAGCCAGACACCCTCTACACTGAGCTATGCTCCCCTTCTATCTAACCAGATGAAACAGACCTTTCCTGAAGATCTTCTAGGTTATCTTAAGTCAAGAATATTGTTTTGTTTCCATTTTTTTTGCAGATTTTACAGCTCCAGAATCTGCTGAGAGAATTTAATTTAATGACATTTCTGAGGGAAATTTGGGACAGTTCAAAGAGCTTCCTTCTTTCACATCCTCCATCTTGGTTCCACCACTGGAAATGGAACTGGAATTGGAACTGGAAGAGGTAATGATTATCAGCAGAGCTAGATATATGACTGCTGAACATATTAGATGGATAGATAGATTGATTAATCAAGTGATTGATCAATCATTTATTCATTGGATAGAAGAATGGATTGAAAGAACTGATGGCTGATGGAGAGATGCCTGGACAAATGGAATGATGGGTGGATGGAAGGATGGATGGATAAATAGAAGGATAGGTGGGACTATAGATGGATAGGCAGATTAGATGAATAGACAGGTCATAAAAAGTTAAAGGATTTATAAAGACCTTATACCAGGAACTAAGCTTTATATATATATATATATGTGTGTGTGTGTGTGTGTGTGTGTATATATATATATGTATATATATATATGTGTGTGTGTGTGTGTGTATATATATATATATATATATGTATATATGTTACACATGTTAAGTCAACTCAGTATATATTAAGACCTATTATGTGCCAGGCACTCTGCTAGTCACAAAATGCAAGCAATGCAAGTTACTTCAGTATTGAATTATCTCAGGAACCATTTATCATCTCTGCTACTATGTGCAGAACATTCTGCTTAGGACTAAGTAAATACAGAGTTCATTCAATTAAAAAAATTATTAAGCTCCTCCTCTGTACAGACACTGTACAACAACCAAATAGTTCCCTTTCAAAGAGCCTATTGGCTGTTAGGGTTGTGGAATTCAGCATGGACACAGAGAAGCAGATTGTATGTACAAGAGAAAGGCAAAGCTGTTTGGCAGGAGGGAAGAAGGGGACACATCAGAATGAGAGTTCCTCAAAGGTAAGGGCTCTCTCCATTTGGTCTTTGTATCTCTGGCACTTAGCATGGTTCGTGGTATATAATAGGTGCTAAATAAATTATTTTTTCATTAATTGATGCAGTCTTTACTCTCATGGGTCCCACAGAAACTAAAAAAGTTCCTTCTAGTTTTCAAAAGTCAGCATTTTTATTTCAAGTTTAGAAATAGAGATATCCCTGATTGGTATGGGTCTTCCCGATGTTGGTTATACAAATTAATTATGTAACACTCAGGCCCTCTGTCTAGGCTGAGCTGGATGTAACAGAACCCTGGTAACACTGCCCTGTGGAGGTGGGCACAAGACTGAAGAACATGGAGAGGGGGGATGGACTGGGAGAGCTGCTAGTGGCCAGATCTGTAGAATAGGGCTCAGCAAAGGATTAGTGAGTAACCTGAGGGTCTTCTTGTCCTGGCCTTAGAGTACTGCTCAGGGTGGGGAGAGAGGTATAAGTGATGGGAAACCAGAGAAGTGAGCAAATTATCCAGAGGTCATTGACTGTTGGGCCTCAGACAAGTCACTTCCCTTTCTTCATATGATCACAGTGTGGTTGTAGGCTGAAAGATTGAAGCTGGAAAAGGTTGTTATCAGTTAGATCTATGTATTTAACAGAGAAGGAACCTAGGCCTAGAGCCATCAGGTGACAGCTAAGGGAAACAGTGGACAGAGTGCCAGACCTGGAATAAGGAATACCTAAATTCCAATCCAGCCACAGACATTTACTACCTTTATGATCGTGGAAAGTCACTTGACCATGTTTGACTCAGTTTCCTCATATGTAAAATGAGCTGGAAAGGAATGGCAAATCACTCCAGTATCTTTGCCAAGAAAAACCAAATGAGGTCACAAAGAACTGAAGACAACTGAGAAATGACTAAGCAAAAACAAAATAGGCCAGAGAAGATGTTTAATGCTGGGAATACAAGAACCCTCAGTCCCTGCCCTGAGTGAACTCACATTCTAATGAGGGAGACAAGAGCAAAAACCACTATGTATATACAAGATATTCAATGCTCAATGAGAGGTTCTCTCACAAGGAAGGCATTTTCATTAGAGGGTGCTGGGAAAGATCTCTTGTAGAAGGTGGAATGTTTTGCCTCTTAAATGAAGGCAGAGGGAAGCAGGGGAGCATTCCAGGTTTGGCCTCAACTACTGAGGAAATGCTCTTTATGTCTTCCTGTTGGAATCTAAGATCCTTGAGGAGAGAGATTGGTTTAAGTTTTGTACTTATAACCCTAGGAACCTTGCACAGGTCTGGCACATAGTAATCACTTAATGAAGTGCAATGGGTTTTTGTTTGTGGGGGGGGACTTTTTTTTTTTTTTTGTGAGGCAATTGGGCTTAAGTGACTTGCCCACAGTCACAAGGCATCAATATGAACGCGCAGGTCTTTTGACTATGATCCCGGGGCCCTAGCCACTGCAACCTGTAATAGATGTGCCTGGAATTCTCTTTATTGATTTATTATATATCTGAAAAATGTCTCTATGCCTGCTTTCCTGACATTCTTCTTTGCATTTCAGTTTGCATCATAATAGAAATGGTGGACTTATTTTTGCAAGACTTATGGGCTGATCAGTTCATTACTGCCTGGGGGGATGCTTGCTTTTCTAGCTGAAAATATCATTTCCATACACCTTTGTTACATGACAATAATCCCTGAATGTACCAACTGGGCCAGTGATTTCTGAATTTAAACTTTCCATTAAATAGAAGACACCTTTCCATTAAAAACACAAGGATAGGGCACCTAGGTGGCACAGTGGATAAAGCACTGGCCCTGGATTCAGGAGGACCTTGAGTTCAAATCTGGCCTCAGACACTTGACACTTACTAGCTGCGTGACCCTGGGCAAACCCATTGCCCTGCAAAAAACAACAACAACAACCAAAAAAAAAAAACACAAGGATTTCAGACACCACATTTTAGGAAGGATGCTGATAAGAGAGGAAAGTGGATAGGATGGTGATGGGCCTCAAGTTCCTACCATATGACAAATGAGTGAAAGCTCTGGGCCTGTTTAGCCTGGAGAAAGGAGGGAGCAAAGAGGACACATGATAGTGGACTTCAGGTTGTTCCTTAGAAGATTCATCTTGTTCTGTTTAGCCTGAGAGTGTAGAACTAGCCTGAATGGGTAGAAGTAACAAAGAGGGTCATCTGTGGTTAGGCTTAAAGTCAGGAAGGTTTCCTCAGCAATTATAGGCTGTGGTCAAGTAGAAATAGTCATCTCAGGAAGGAGTTGGCTCTTCTTGGATGGTTATCTTCAAATAGAGGGTGGAGAATCAGTACTTGGGAGCTGAGAGGGGATACTTGCTCAGGTATAGGTTGGGATAGTTGGCCTTTGAAGGTCCCTTCCTGATCTAAATCTATGGTCCCATGACAGGGAAAAGTCATGGGAAGTCCTGAAGTGAAGTGCTATATGTAAACTTTTGTCTGATCTTGGACAAGTCACTTTTTCCCCTGAAGTGTTTCAGAATTCTCTTGTGATCTCTAAGGCTAGCTCATTGATTATACAGTTGCCTCTTCCACATAATTGGGTTAGGGGAAAATTTGTCCCCCCACCCCAGAAATCTAGAAAATCCATATAAAATTTTTGGTCCTCCCTTCATACCACAAAAGAAACCTGAATTATTATGGCAGTACACTATAAAAGTATGTTGATGTTATGTATTTCTGTACATATATTTTAGCATTTCTGAGCCTCTAACTTTTCTGTGTTATCTGCTGGCTTCACATATATTCTGTGGATTATACAAAACTCCCCCAAAATTCCCCTTTAATTTCTTATGATGACCCTACATATATCAAAACCACAATGAAGAAAATTGGAATGTGGAAGGGATAACTGTAGTTCAATACACACACACACACACACACACACACAACACACACACAAATAGGCCAGAATAATTGGGAACAGCCTCAAACTGGTAACTTTTGCTTCTCCTATATTTTCCCATTTCAGGTTAAAGCACCACACCATGGAGAAACCAGTGACCTCACTGAAGCTGATGGGTCCGTCAACAACATGCCTGTGCAGGAGACTAGACAAGAAGAAGAATCAGCTCCACTAAGGGAAAGAATGTCTGAGAGTCAGATAGCTGAGAACCTTAGATTATGCTATGGGAAGTACAAGGAAATCCCCAGGTTAAGTCATACTTTCTGTCTGTCATTGGGACAAAACTCTTCCCCAGCAAGTGTCCATCTCCTGCTGGATCTCCTCCATGTTTTGCAGTCAAAAGTATTCCAGATGGCAAGTGTGAGAATTGGAATTGCACCCCCTCCTGGAGAGATACTGTAGGGAAGTTCCCCCATGAGGAAGGAGGCATGTGATTTACAAGCCATGTGCTTTAGCGTCAGGAAGTGAGTGTTTGCTTGTGGGTACTCAATCAAAGCTACCAGCCCATTAGCTTGGAGCTATGTGTGTGTGGATAGCCTTGTTTTCTGTTGGAGAAGAGGCTTCTGGGATGAGGGAGGAAGTGTTAGGGTCTTTGGGGTTCTTGACCTCAGGTTGGAGAGGTCAGATGATGGGGTCTCTTAGAATTAGTTACATCTATTACCTCTTTCTTTCTCCTCACCAAATTCTTTTGCTCCTTAATAAATACTTAAAAGTCTAAACTCTTGACTTCTGGGGCAGGAGCCAAGATGTCTGAAGAAAGGCAGTGAGCTCTTGAATTCATGACACAATCTCTCCAAAAAACATCCAAATATGCCATAGGACAATGCCTGGAGCAGTAAAAGTCACAGAAGAATGTGTTGAAATCATCTTCTTTTTTTTTAAATAGAATTTTATTTTCCAAAATATATGTAAAAACAAAATTTTAACATCAATTTTTTTAAAACTTTGTGTTCCAATTTCTCTTTCCCCGCTCCATTTCCACCCCCCACCCACAAGAACTCAAGCAATTCAAAATAAGTTATACTTGAGTAGTCATGGAAAAATTCCCTTATTAGCTAGTTGTGAGAGAAAACAGTCAAAAACCCCAAACTTTAGATTAAGGAATTGTCAAAGAGGAAAGAAAAAAAATTAAAATTGTGTTTCCATCTGTTTTCAGATACTATGAGTTCTTTCTCTGCAGATGGGCTTCAATCTTCATAAGTCCTTCAGGGTTATATTGGATCATTGCCTTGCTGAAAATAACCACATGCTTCCAGCAGATCATCCCCCACTATTGCTGTTGTGAGATTTAAAATTGGATATTAGATCATAAATCTCCCCTCTTTAACATTTCCCTAATTTATCCTCCCAGACTAGTAAATGGAAGAAGCTTCTGGTTTTCTAGTTAGAGCTTTTATTGTATGGTAGTTACAAGGTGATGTTGATTAGAGGGATAGGAAAGTAGAAATACAAAACAAATAGTCTTAAGTCTAAGCTTAGTCTATATTCCCTATAAAACTCACCAAAACCCAAGGCCACCTTTGGGGAGAGAGAGAGACCGTGTCAAGCGCGTGCTGCTGCTAACCGTGAGCTGGGCCGAGTTGAACACCCATCAGCATCTGTCTGTGCAGCGCAGTCAGAAGACCAGCAGAGGCAGGAAAAAAGATCCCACTTCTGTTCTCTCCTTGCCTTTTAAGCTTGCACCCCGGGAAGTGGAGTGCTAGCAGGCTGACTGGTGTGCGTAGCTCATGCCATTGGTCTCCTCCCCGAAAGGGTGGTCCTTAAAGAAAAACTGGCGTCTCTCCATTATCGCTAACCGACTGTTAAAACTTTTTACCACACTGTTATTTTGTATATAGTACATTTCACTCTGCTTCAGTTCATGTAGGTCTTTCCAGGTTTTTCTGGTACTATCCTGTTCATCATAACCTTTATATAGTATCTTAAGCTTGACAGAGAATTTTCTTCATAAAA